>NC_136517.1:62499820-62589820 GCF_053919585.1 Euprymna scolopes | reverse complement strand
AATTTTTTAACCTTTGACCCCAATTTTGACCTCTTAACATTTATTGTTTTGCGCTCAAATCAGAGTTACAAGTTTGATCCATGCCCAAGTAACCTATATCTAAAATTTCAAGTGTTTAGATCCAAAATTAGCGGAGGAGTTTGGAAAAGTTTCAAAAATCAAATCGCTAAACTTTGACCCTTTGACAACCAAATTTCTGGCCGGGAACCAATTAAAAAGATGTTTCCAAATCTCAATCCCCTTATGTCAAATCTCGAGTTTGTAGACTGAAAATTGACAGAGTAGTTTAGTAGGGAAATATACACACACAGACAATTTCACTTTATATATATATTCAAAGACGGGAGTGTTTGACTATATTTAGTTTTAGTCATTTAGAAATGCTTTAAAGCTTCACCGCTCACATATTTTTCGACCAAATTTCAAACAATTATTACACCTTCTCGGCTATATCGTGAAAAAACATTTCAATTTTCGTTCAGTAAAACAAAGGTTATGATGAATTTACTAGTGTTCAAAATCGTAAAAAAAAAAACGTAAGGAGGGAAGCGACGTTTTTTATGACTGGTTTCCATATAAACTACGTCGCTTCAGCGACTACTGTTGCTACCAATTCACCGCTCTCGCGAAAAAAATGTAGGAACAATGAAACAGAGATAATGAAAGCATGAAAGGGAGGTAGCTGAGGGGATTTCATTCAAAACAGACAAGCGCCGTACATTTTTATTACATATGTGTATGTTATGTTTGGGGGGGGAGAATAAGACTGAAATTAAACAAAGAACAAGTGAATTTACTCGAAGCTCCAGACTAATCATGGATTAGAATTAAAAAATCTGAGCATGAAAAGTAATATCGTTAAGATTAAACATGGAAAAGTAAAGGACTAGTTGTTAAAACTGGAGGAAAAAAGACAAGATATTCTAATAAAAAATTTAATAAATTTATGACTTAAAATATTGCACCATTAAGAATTTTTTTAAAATTCAATTTATGATATTATATAATCAATTCTTAATGCTGCAATATTTTTATCAAGGATTTCTGCGCGGACTTTAAATAAATGTCGAATATAAAGAGATCGACTATAAGGACGTTTTCCACCATTTGGTCGTATTCACACTGTTTGACTATCTAGCGAAACCGCTTGAAGAACAAGTGTGCCGATTCGTTTGAATTTTGTTTGCATTGCAGCAGATTGCATCTTGCTGCACGAAAATTCGACTCTGGTTTTTCATTAAAGTGTTCATTGTATGTTTCAACGGTTCTTTCTTGTTAATGCCGAAAAATAAATGTTTTACTTATTTCCTCTCCTTCGGCTATAATAATAAGATATCTAAGCTTAAAAGATGTCACGCATGGTACCTTAACCCAATAAAAGATTGATTTGGCAAGGTTTGTGCTGGACCAATCTATTGTTGGTGAAGGAACTTGAGATGAAGCTGTCATACTAAATCTTATTATATCTTATGATATAAAGATAATTATCTTATCTTATTACATGTGTTCGTTTTTTTTTGGGTTTTTTTAAAAATCCTCATAGAGGAAAAACAAATGTCATAGAAAATCCATTATTCCAATTCCTTTCATTTTTGGTATAAGTGTGTCTTCATAATTCTGTTTCTAACACTATGTAATGCTGTGGGATTAATCGGTCAGGATGGCTGAGATAATAAATGGATAAGCTGAAAGCCAAGTAAACACATTTTTTTTTTTTTTTTTTTTTACATTTTCACCCCAAACTAGGCAAATTGCCACTTTGGTGTAGGGGGCTACTATCAGGGGCAACACTACTGGGGTACTATGTAGGGATTTGGGCAGCAAGGTGTCGGTTCACGTTACACTTGAACTTCTGCACGTCAGTACTGTTGGGGAAGCAGGGACCTGGAATGGAATTCCAGAGTCTAGCGGTTCTGGGGAAGAAACTATTGGAGTAAAAAGATCTTTTACATCTAGGGATCTCTACAATGTGGGGGTGGGATTTAGCAGCCTGTCGGGTTTGTCGAGGGTGCTCACGTCGTGGGGGCACAAGTGATTGCAGTTCGTCAGAGCATTCACCACTAAAATACTTGTAGAAAAGGCAGAGGGATGCAACATTTCGTCGATGGGACAGAGGCTGAAGCTTAGATGCCAGTTCAGGGCCTATCAGGTTTGCGACTCTCTTTTGAACCTTGTCAAGGAGCGAGAGACTAGTAGCTGATGCACCAGCCCAGATGTGGCAGCAATACTCCATACATGGGCGAATGGTGGCCTTATAGAGGTACAGGATACTTTCGGGTGTTAGTAGTTTTCTAGCACGGTAGAGAGAGCCCACCTTTCTTGCAGCGGCCCTGGCAATGCCTTCAATGTAATTGTTCCAACTCATATTTAAGACACCATTGCACGAAGAATTACAACGAACTCTTCTCAACTTTTGAATTATAACAAGGGGACAGAACTACCACAACAGTGATATTAGGGGGCAGGGGGAGGGCTTAGTAAACTTGTGTTTATTTATTCGAATTTCTAGCAACTTTATATTTTTGATCCCAGTTCCCGATGAGTACTGACGGGACTATACAGGTATTTTCCTCATCAATAATTTCCCTTTTAGGATAACTAGATTTTCCCTACGTTCTAAAATGACCTTGCGTTTAACCTTGCCCTCGTTAAAGAAGCAAATAAATAGGTACAAACCTTTCTTTTTCAAATAAACATTTGTATGGACTAATTTCTTCGCGGAATGTTAGTAAGTACGTATGACCGATATTAAAAAAAAGGAACGAACTATTTTTATAAATTTGTTGTTCGATTGAGCAAATAAAGAAAGAGTTGAACCGAGTCAACAAGCCAAAAAAAAAAAAAAAAAAAAAAAAAAAAAGAAAAGAAAAAGAAAATGCCAATGCAAATGTTTGAGAGGTTAACATTGGAATGCGACAGTTGTGTTACGTAATATGGAAATGTAACCGAAACGACAGCGATCAAGTTGTTTGAGATTCCTTTGTTTTGAATGGTCTTTCTTTACCGAATTTTGTAGGGTCATGCGATTAATAGGGTATGGTTCACTGCCCACTGACACAGCCATGCAATACTTGACGCGCCAATCTGCGTCGATTAAGGTGTTATTTGTCTCACTGTGCGCATATGTGGATCAAATAATAACTAGCCTTTTGTTTCTACAATATAATTAGTCATCTTCGACAAAGAAGGTTCACGGACACCATTAATACATTTCTGGGGCTAACGAACTAGAAAATATTTGGAATCAACAAGGCTACCCGGCGTCGCCCCTTCATTTAATATATAATGGATTATGTCTATTTTGTAAATTTGACGATGTTTATACCGTGCTAGTTTCTTTTTAGATTCCCTGTGCTTTCCTCCAAAATAAATTTCTGCATAAGAATAATGGAAAAATAAAAAACAAAAAAACAAAAAACAAAAAAAATAACAAAAAACAAACAAAAAAATACATAAAAATTAAATAAATAAATAAATAAAAAAAATCAAATTTTATACAGGTAGTGCAACCTAAGTAGTATATTTGCTAATGACACTACGCTTTATTCTCGATGTGAAGGAACATCGAACGCACACATATCCAAAATAACTACTGAATCCTTAGTAAATAACTTCCATCATTTAATGCAATAGGGCTAGAAATGAACAGTTACATTTAACGTTATTAAATCTCCTTTCATTTAAAATTTAAATAAACCTTATCAATTAGCGATTGCTTCAGCATCCTTTCCAAAAATATACAACATTCAAACTCCTTGGCCTAGCATTCACAAGTAACATGAAATAATTACATAAAAGATACTGCCAAGTCTTCTGCAAAGAAGATGGGCTCCCTATACTGGGCTAGAAAACTTCTCTCACCTGTCAATATTCTATATCTCTATGAAGCTACTATTACACGGAGTATTATTACCAGATGGGGTTGATTCACCAACCACTTGTGACTGAAAAATGTCTCGAAAAGATTCCAAATTGTTTACCAATTTTTTAGACCTTGTTTCACAGCCGTACTGTTTCATCTCTGTGCTTGTTTTGCAAGTATTTCAGCGGAATGTAATTCCACGAACGTTCTGCCCCACAAGTCCCTTCAACTCAAATAATTCTGAAAAAAAAAACCGACTAGCAGCAAAATCACACTCCTTCACTGAAGACATTTCCAAATGCTTCTATCTTCAAACCGTTTGCCTTGAGAATTCTCTCCCTGCTCAGTTACTCAGATCATACTAGTATGCAGAAATATAAATGTAATCTGAACAATCATATCGCGGCACAACTTCCCATTTAAGATTTCCCTATATATATATATATATATATATATATATATATATATATATATATATATATATATATATATATATATAAGAACAAATAGTTAATAAAACATGTTAAAGAACACTTTGAAAAAGAGTTAAAAACATATTTAATTATAAAAAGGAAGCACAAAATAAGTGGATAGTCTTTAATCCACGGAGTTTCGAAGAAATACTTTCCTTCTTATCAGATGGTAGGATTTAGCAAAATGCAGGATCGGATTTTGCTTGCAAAAGTATTTGATGAAACTACAAGTAAGTCATAGATCTTACTTTGTAACAAATAGTGAAGGAGAAGGTCAAAAAAAAATATATATAGGATGTCCCTACAAATCGGGTCCCCAAATTTACAGTGGTCATTACGTTTCGGGTGCAGTGTAGATTGTTTTGGATGAATGTAAGTAGAAAGAAACAAAATGATTGAATGACAAAAAAAAAAAAAAAAAAAAAAAAATTAAACATTATAGGAAATTATTAAATTTAACAAGCATTACCATTTAAATAACTAACTGTATATACCCGGCGTTTCCCATGTGAATGGATTATCGAAGAACAATTCATAATATGATGTTTACATTTTTATTTTATTGTTTGTTAAAAAAAAAAAGCTGAGACTACTTTTATTTCAATTATGATTACATTATTAACAACAAGCTGCTATTTTTTATATAATTTCTTGTTTGTAAACAAATCCCAAGTTGTTTTTAATCGTGTTTTCATTTTTAGACAGAAAATATATTTATTGAATGTAATTCAGTATTAAACTTGTGAATTACCCAATTAAAATAATGACTTATTTGCAGGTTTAATAATTTTATAAGGGAAGATAAAAAAAAATGCTACACCAGTGGATTTGGGTCAACGTTGAATTAACACCTTCCTTTGCTTTAAGAAGTGAAGAAGAAAGCGAATTTACACGAAGTGGAGAAAGAAGGAGGATAGAAATTAGAGTCATTTGCTTTTTAGCGTTCGTATGAATCACTACGCGATTCGGTCGCCACACAGTAATACAATTTATTGAATGAACGGTAACCCCCCCCAAAAAAAAACAAATATGACTGACGGGTGCAATTCATTATTTAATGTTTTGTTTGTAATCGAACCTTGTTTTGTTGCTTAATTATTTTAAGAAATGATGCAGAAAATATGCGGTGATTCTTTTCTGGGACGCCGGGACGCCAGCTCGCCAAAAAGTACGCCACGGGCCAAATTTCATACCGTCATGAAAACAAATTTCTACAGAAAAAAACCCTTATTTTTACACTTTTTTTCTCGCGATTAAACATAAAATTATATATTGAAAACCGCGTTTATTATTTTTAATATCCAACAACGGAGTGGAAGTCAATAATTCCGATTTTAAAACAAAACTAATCTTTTTGATAAATCTCTGTTTGGCGTACTCATGAATTATTTTTTCTAAAGAATAAAATTGAATAATAAAAACCGCGTTTATTATTTGTATGAAGTTGTTGTTTTTTTTTTGTTTTTTTTTGTTTTGTTTCTTAAACGAAACTGACTTCATACGCGGGGTATAATTTTGATTTTTTTAAAATAATAAACGCGGTTTTTCCTATATATTTTTATGCTTATTTGCTAGGTAAATGTGTAAACATTCTTGTAAAAATAAACTTTATTCAATTTTATTCTTTAGAAAAAATAATTCATGAGTACGCCAAACAGAGATTTATCAAAAAGATTAGTTTTGTTTTAAAATCGGAATTATTGACTTCCACTCCGTTGTTGGATATTAAAAATAATAAACGCGGTTTTCAATATATAATTTCATGTTTAATCGCGAGAAAAAAAGTGTAAAAATAAGGGTTTTTTTCTGTAGAAATTTGTTTTCATGACGGTATGAAATTTGGCCCGTGGCGTACTTTTTGGCGAGCTGGCGTCCCGGCGTCCCAGAAAAGAATCACCGTAAAAAATATATAGGAAAAACCGCGTTTATTATTTAAAAAAAATCAAAATTATACCCCGCGTATGAAGTCAGTTTCGTTTAAGAAACAAAACAAAAAAAAACAAAAAAAAAACAACAACTTCATACAAATAATAAACGCGGTTTTTCCTATATATTTTTATGCTTATTTGATAGGAAAATATCTGAACATTCTTGTAAAAATAAACTTTATTCAATTTTATTCTTTAGAAAAAATAATTCATGAGTACGCCAAACAGAGATTTATCAAAAAAATTAGTTTTGTTTTAAAATCGGAATTATTGACTTCAACTCCGTTGTTGGATATTAAAAATAATAAACGCGGTTTTCAATATATAATTTCATGTTTAATCGCGAGAAAAAAGTGTAAAAACAAGTTGTTGTTTTTTCTGTATGAATTTTTTTTTATGACGGAATGAAATTTGGCCCGTGGCGTACTTTTTGGCGAGTTGGAGTCCTGGCGTCGCGGCGTCCCAGAAAAGAATCACCCATCATTGACTTCAACTCCGTTGTTGGATATTAAAAATAATAAACACGGTTTTTAATATATAATTTCATGTTTATTCGCGAGATAAAAGTGTACAAAATAAGTTTTTTTCTGTAGAAAGTTGTTTTTATGACGGAATGAAAATTGGCCCGTGGCGTACTTTTTGGCGAGTTGGCGTACTTTTTGGCGAGCTGGCGTACTGGCGTCCTGGCGTCCCAGAAAAGAATCACCCGAAAATATGTACTAAATTTAAATGATGAATTTAAGTGGATAAGTTATAAGTTATGGAAGCGCGTCTGTATTAAAATTGTAAGAACGATAATCATAATGCAGATTAGTTTTTTGTATCTCCTTTATTAGGGGATGATAAAACACTGTACAATATTATTTATTTATCACTCTCCCACAGCGGGAAAATGCGACTCAAGGACCAGTAAATAAGATTGAAGAGTTAGCGCTCCAGAAGTGAAGCACTCTGGCTTGCAATAAATGCTTGGACAGTCCCGTCGTCATTCCCCGGTAGCAATATACTAATCCCTTCTCAAAGAGAAAAGGCAACGCCTGGCAGGATGGACCTCCTATAACTGCACAGGACCAGCAAGAAAACGCAGTTAACAGTTAACAGATAATAAAACAAAAATGGTGTACATTTCTCGACGACGACATTTGTAGTTCAGCTTCAAAGTTAATAACAGGTTTAAAGCAGGAGAGAATATTTTTTATGACAACAACAAAAACCCAAATCAAATGACACCATGCATCAAGCAACTAAAACGGTATTATTAGTGAATAAATCTAATAAAAAAAAAAGAAAAAAAAAGAAACGAAAAAATTCTATTTGTATATAATTTCTTATTTGTAAGTGACTCATGTTTTATTGCATATTTTTTTATATATATATTATTTTAATCTAGACGCATAAGAAATAATTATGGAATTAATGAGTTAAGTCGATAAGTATCATCTTCTATGCGTGCATCTTGCGATCGGCCATTTTGTAAATCTCTTAACGATGAAAATCACGACGCGGGCAAAGTAATGCTGGATTTGTTATTGCAAAGAAATTACGTATTTTCTTGTGTATGTATTTCCAATGAGGGCAGATTGAAAATAGTTACTGAATGAATGAGGTAAACAGAATTTTTCGTTTTGTTAACTTCCGTTGTAATAGATTTTATCAATCATCATACGCTTGGTCACAAAAACAAAAAAAAACAAAACAAACTTGGAAGCGTTTGAATTTTTAAAACGTGGCCCTAATGCAAATATGATAAAAGACTGAATAAATACGTACCAAGCAATTGTAGATGCCATTTTGAATTTACAGTCTGTAACGAACGTAGCGTTTTAATTGGGAATAAACAGTGAATATCGAATCGTGTATGTTAATCATAAAATTACCGGGCCTGATAGAATACGCAATCGATAAGATAGATCGGATTTCTTTCTTTTTTTTATTATCTCACAGAAACACAGAATGGTCTTAAAAGATAAGATAGAAATAAAGCAAATTTAAATAAAATTAATAAAACAAAAAAGATCAACTGATATATTCATACATTCATATTGTTAAATAAAAAAGATCAACTGTTATATTTATACATTCATATTGTTAAATAAAAAAGATCAACTGATATATTCATACATTCATATTGTTAAATAAAAAAGATCAACTGTTATATTCATACATTCATATTGTTAAATAAAAAAGATCAACTGTTATATTCATACATTCATATTGTTAAATAAAAAAGATCAACTGATATATTCATACATTCATATTGTTAAATAAAAAAGATCAACTGTTATATTCATACATTCATATTGTTAAATAAAAAAGATCAACTGTTATATTCATACATTCATATTGTTAAATAAAAAAGATCAACTGTTATATTCATACATTCATATTGTTAAATAAAAAAAAGATCAACTGATATATTCATACATTCATATTGTTAAATAAAAAAGATCAACTGTTATATTTATACATTCATATTGTTTAATAAAAAAGATCAACTGTTATATTCATACATTCATATTGTTAAATAAAAAAGATCAACTGTTATATTCATACATTCATATTGTTAAATAAAAAAGATCAACTGTTATATTCATACATTCATATTGTTAAATAAAAAAGATCAACTGATATATTCATACATTCATATTGTTAAATAAAAAATATCAACTGTTATATTTATACATTCATATTGTTAAATAAAAAAGATCAACTGATATATTAATACATTCATATTGTTAAATAAAAAAAAGATCAACTGTTATATTCATACATTCATATTGTTAAATAAAAAAGATCAACTGTTATATTCATACATTCATATTGTTAAATAAAAAAGATCAACTGTTATATTCATACATTCATATTGTTAAATAAAAAAGATCAACTGTTATATTCACACATTCATATTGTTAAATAAAAAAGATCAACTGTTATATTTATACATTCATATTGTTAAATAAAAAAGATCAGCTGATATATTCATACATTCATATTGTTAAATAAAAAATAGATCAACTGATATATTTATACATTCAGATTGTTAAATAAAAAAGATCAGCTGTGATATTCACATATTCATATTGTTAAATAAAAAAGATCAACTGTTATATTCATACATTCATATTGTTAAATAAAAAAGATCAACTGTTATATTTATACATTCATATTGTTAAATAAAAAAGATCAACTGATATATTCATACATTCATATTGTTAAATAAAAAAAAGATCAACTGTTATATTCATACATTCATATTGTTAAATAAAAAAGATCAACTGTTATATTCATACATTCATATTGTTAAATAAAAAAGATCAACTGTTATATTCATACATTCATATTGTTAAATAAAAAAGATCAACTGATATATTCATACATTCATATTGTTAAATAAAAAAGATCAACTGTTATATTCATACATTCATATTGTTAAATAAAAAAGATCAACTGTTATATTCACACATTCATATTGTTAAATAAAAAAGATCAACTGTTATATTTATACATTCATATTGTTAAATAAAAAAGATCAACTGATATATTCATACATTCATATTGTTAAATAAAAAATAGATCAACTGATATA
This sequence comes from Euprymna scolopes, assembly GCF_053919585.1. Classification (NCBI taxonomy): domain Eukaryota; kingdom Metazoa; phylum Mollusca; class Cephalopoda; order Sepiida; family Sepiolidae; genus Euprymna; species Euprymna scolopes. The sequence continues at coordinate 62,579,971 of NC_136517.1, read as the reverse complement.
TTTATACATTCATATTGTTAAATAAAAAAGATCAACTGTTATATTCACATATTCATATTGTTAAATAAAAAAGATCAACTGTTATATTCATACATTCATATTGTTAAATAAAAAAGATCAACTGTTATATTTATACATTCATATTGTTAAATAAAAAAGATCAACTGTTATATTCACATATTCATATTGTTAAATAAAAAAGATCAACTGATATATTTATACATTCATATTGTTAAATAAAAAAGATCAACTGTTATATTCACATATTCATATTGTTAAATAAAAAAGATCAACTGTTATATTTATACATTCATATTGTTAAATAAAAAAGATCAACTGTTATATTCACATATTCATATTGTTAAATAAAAAAGATCAACTGTTATATTTATACATTCATATTGTTAAATAAAAAAGATCAACTGTTATATTCACATATTCATATTGTTAAATAAAAAAGATCAACTGATATATTCATACATTCATATTGTTAAATAAAAAAGATCAACTGATATATTTATACATTCATATTGTTAAATAAAAAATATCAACTGTTATATTCACATATTCATATTGTTTAATAAAAAAGATCAACTGTTATATTCACACATTCATATTGTTAAATAAAAAAGATAAACTGTTATATTCACACATTCATATTGTTAAATAAAAAAAGATCAACTGTTATATTCACATATTCATATTGTTAAATAAAAAAGATCAACTGTTATATTCACACATTCATATTGTTAAATAAAAAAGATCAACTGTTATATTCATACATTCATATTGTTAAATAAAAAAAGATCAACTGTTATATTCACACATTCATATTGTTAAATAAAAAAAGATCAACTGTTATATTCACACATTCATATTGTTAAATAAAAAAGATCAACTGTTATATTCATACATTCATATTGTTAAATAAAAAAGATCAACTGTTATATTCACATATTCATATTGTTAAATAAAAAAGATCAACTGTTATATTCACATATTCATATTGTTAAATAAAAAAAAGATCAACTGTTATATTCACATATTCATATTGTTAAATAAAAAAAAGATCAGCTGTTATATTCACATATTCATATTGTTAAATAAAAAAAGATCAGCTGTTATATTCACATATTCATATTGTTAAATAAAAAAAAGATCAGCTGTTATATTCACATATTCATATTGTAAAATAAAAAAGGATCAGCTGTTATATTCACATATTCATATTGTTAAATAAAAAAAAGATCAGCTGTTATATTCATACATTCATATTGTTAAATAAAAAAAAGATCAACTGTTATATTCACATATTCATATTGTTAAATAAAAAAACATCAACTGTTATATTCACATATTCATATTGTTAAATAAAAAAGATCAACTGTTATATTCACATATTCATATTGTTAAATAAAAAAAAGATCAACTGTTATATTCACATATTCATATTGTTAAATAAAAAAAGATCAGCTGTTATATTCACATATTCATATTGTTAAATAAAAAAAGATCAGCTGTTATATTCACATATTCATATTGTTAAATAAAAAAAGATCAACTGTTATATTCACATATTCATATTGTTAAATAAAAAAAAGATCAACTGTTATATTCACATATTCATATTGTTAAATAAAAAAAGATCAGCTGTTATATTCACATATTCATATTGTTAAATAAAAAAAGATCAGCTGTTATATTCACATATTCATATTGTTAAATAAAAAAAAGATCAACTGTTATATTCACATATTCATATTGTTAAATAAAAAAAGATCAGCTGTTATATTCACATATTCATATTGTTAAATAAAAAAAGATCAGCTGTTATATTCACATATTCATATTGTTAAATAAAAAAAGATCAACTGTTATATTCACATATTCATATTGTTAAATAAAAAAAGATCAACTGTTATATTCACATATTCATATATTATTAAATAAAAAGATCAACTGTTATATTCATACATTCATATTGTTAAATAAAAAAGATCAACTGTTATATTCACACATTCATATTGTTAAATAAAAAAGATCAACTGTTATATTCACATATTCATATTGTTAAATAAAAAAAAGATCAACTGTTATATTCACACATTCATATTGTTAAATAAAAAAGATCAACTGTTATATTCACATATTCATATTGTTAAATAAAAAAAAGATCAACTGTTATATTCACACATTCATATTGTTAAATAAAAAAGATCAACTGTTATATTCACATATTCATATTGTTAAATAAAAAAAAGATCAACTGTTATATTCACACATTCATATTGTTAAATAAATAAGATCAACTGTTATATTCACATATTCATATTGTTAAATAAAAAAGATCAACTGTTATATTCACACATTCATATTGTTAAATAAAAAAAGATCAACTGTTATATTCATACATTCATATTGTTAAATAAAAAAAAGATCAACTGTTATATTCACACATTCATATTGTTAAATAAAAAAGATCAACTGTTATATTCACATATTCATATTGTTAAATAAAAAAGATCAACTGTTATATTCACACATTCATATTGTTAAATAAAAAAGATCAACTGTTATATTCATACATTCATATTGTTAAATAAAAAATATCAACTGTTATATTCATACATTCATATTGTTAAATAAAAAAAGATCAGCTGTTATATTCACACATTCATATTGTTAAATAAAAAAGATCAACTGTTATATTCACATATTCATATTGTTTAATAAAAAAGATCAACTGTTATATTCACACATTCATATTGTTAAATAAAAAAGATCAACTGTTATATTCATACATTCATATTGTTAAATAAAAAAGATCAACTATTATATTCATACATTCATATTGTTAAATAAAAAAGATCAACTATTATATTCATACATTCATATTGTTAAATAAAAAAGATCAACTGTTATATTCACACATTCATATTGTTAAATAAAAAAAGATCAACTGTTATATTCACACATTCATATTGTTAAATAAAAAAGATCAACTGTTATATTCACACATTCATATTGTTAAATAAAAAAGATCAACTATTATATTCATACATTCATATTGTTAAATAAAAAAAGATCAACTGTTATATTAACACATTCATATTGTTAAATAAAAAAGATCAACTGTTATATTCACACATTCATATTGTTAAATAAAAAAGATCAACTGTTATATTCATACATTCATATTGTTAAATAAAAAAAGATCAACTGATATATTCACACATTCATATTGTTAAATAAAAAAGATCAACTGTTATATTCACACATTCATATTGTTAAATAAAAAAGATCAACTGTTATATTCACATATTCATATTGTTAAATAAAAAAGATCAACTGTTATATTCATACATTCATATTGTTAAATAAAAAAGATCAACTGTTATATTCACATATTCATATTGTTAAATAAAAAAAGATCAGCTGTTATATTCACACATTCATATTGTTAAATAAATAAGATCAACTGTTATATTCACATATTCATATTGTTAAATAAATAAGATCAACTGTTATATTCACACATTCATATTGTTAAATAAAAAACGATCAACTGTTATATTCACACATTCATATTGTTAAATAAAAAAAGATCAACTGTTATATTCACATATTCATATTGTTAAATAAAAAAAGATCAACTGTTATATTCACATATTCATATTGTTAAATAAAAAAGATCAACTGTTATATTCACACATTCATATTGTTAAATAAATAAGATCAACTGTTATATTCACACATTCATATTGTTAAATAAAAAAAGATCAACTGTTATATTCACATATTCATATTGTTAAATAAATAAGATCAACTGTTATATTCATACATTCATATTGTTAAATAAAAAAGATCAACTGTTATATTCATACATTCATATTGTTAAATAAAAAATATCAACTGTTATATTCATACATTCATATTGTTAAATAAAAAAAGATCAGCTGTTATATTCACACATTCATATTGTTAAATAAATAAGATCAACTGTTATATTCACATATTCATATTGTTAAATAAATAAGATCAACTGTTATATTCACATATTCATATTGTTAAATAAAAAAGATCAACTGTTATATTCACACATTCATATTGTTAAATAAAAAAGATCAACTGTTATATTCATACATTCATATTGTTAAATAAAAAATATCAACTGTTATATTCATACATTCATATTGTTAAATAAAAAAAGATCAGCTGTTATATTCACACATTCATATTGTTAAATAAATAAGATCAACTGTTATTTTCATACATTCATATTGTTAAATAAAAAAGATCAACTGTTATATTCATACATTCATATTGTTAAATAAATAAGATCAACTGTTATATTCATACATTCATATTGTTAAATAAAAAAGATCAACTGTTATATTCACACATTCATATTGTTAAATAAAAAAGATCAACTGTTATATTCATACATTCATATTGTTAAATAAAAAAGATCAGCTGTTATATTCACACATTCATATTGTTAAATAAAAAAAGATCAACTGTTATATTCACACATTCATATTGTTAAATAAATAAGATCAACTGTTATTTTCATACATTCATATTGTTAAATAAAAAAGATCAACTGTTATATTCATACATTCATATTGTTAAATAAAAAAGATCAACTGTTATATTCACATATTCATATTGTTAAATAAATAAGATCAACTGTTATATTCATACATTCATATTGTTAAATAAAAAAGATCAACTGTTATATTCATACATTCATATTGTTAAATAAAAAAGATCAGCTGTTATATTCACACATTCATATTGTTAAATAAAAAAGATCAACTGTTATATTCACATATTCATATTGTTAAATAAATAAGATCAACTGTTATATTCATACATTCATATTGTTAAATAAAAAATATCAACTGTTATATTCATACATTCATATTGTTAAATAAAAAAGATCAACTGTTATATTCATACATTCATATTGTTAAATAAAAAAGATCAACTGTTATATTCACACATTCATATTGTTAAATAAAAAAGATCAACTGTTATATTCATACATTCATATTGTTAAATAAAAAAGATCAACTGTTATATTCACACATTCATATTGTTAAATAAAAAAGATCAACTGTTATATTCATACATTCATATTGTTAAATAAAAAAGATCAACTGTTATATTCATACATTCATATTGTTAAATAAAAAAGATCAACTATTATATTCACACATTCATATTGTTTAATAAAAAAGATCAACTGATATATTCACACATTCATATTGTTAAATAAAAAAGATCAACTGTTATATTCATACATTCATATTGTTAAATAAAAAAGATCAACTGTTATATTCACACATTCATATTGTTAAATAAAAAAAGATCAACTGTTATATTCACACATTCATATTGTTTAATAAAAAAGATCAACTGATATATTCATACATTCATATTGTTAAATAAAAAAGATCAACTGATATATTCATACATTCATATTGTTAAATAAAAAAGATCAACTGTTATATTCATACATTCATATTGTTAAATAAAAAAAGATCAACTGTTATATTCATACATTCATATTGTTAAATAAAAAAGATCAACTGATATATTCATACATTCATATTGTTAAATAAAAAAAGATCAACTGTTATATTCATACATTCATATTGTTAAATAAAAAAGATCAACTGTTATATTCATACATTCATATTGTTAAATAAAAAAGATCAACTGATATATTCATACATTCATATTGTTAAATAAAAAAGATCAACTGTTATATTCATACATTCATATTGTTAAATAAAAAAAGATCAACTGTTATATTCATACATTCATATTGTTAAATAAAAAAAGATCAACTGTTATATTCATACATTCATATTGTTAAATAAAAAAGATCAACTGTTATATTCATACATTCATATTGTTAAATAAAAAAGATCAACTGTTATATTCATACATTCATATTGTTAAATAAAAAAGATCAACTGTTATATTCATACATTCATATTGTTAAATAAAAAAAGATCAACTGTTATATTCATACATTCATATTGTTAAATAAAAAAGATCAACTGTTATATTCATACATTCATATTGTTAAATAAAAAAGATCAACTGTTATATTCATACATTCATATTGTTAAATAAAAAAAGATCAACTGTTATATTCACACATTCATATTGTTTAATAAAAAAGATCAACTGTTATATTCACACATTCATATTGTTAAATAAAAAAGATCAACTGTTATATTTATACATTCATATTGTTAAATGCTACTTTTACTACTTGTAACATATCTGAACAAAAATGTTGGACCCATATTATCCCCCCTAAAAACAGTGTAAATTACTTATAAAAAACTGAAGTTAGAAGATATATATATATAACACTAAAAACACTAACTCTGACATTTCTTCTTTTAAATTTCTCATTTGATTTTGTAATTATGTGTATTTTAATTTATATATGCATTTGTCTTTACTCTGGTCAGCTTTTTAAATTCACCCCCCAAGCAAAACTCAATCATGTTCACTTCCAGCTAAAATAATTTCCACGCTCTTTGCTAAGGCTAGGGAACAAATAATATTAGGCCATATGAATGTTCCGAATTTAGCACAAATGTGGATTTATTTTTCCTTTAAAAGTGAGAAGAACTTTATTTAAGTAATATACTTAATATCTAAAATTACCCTTTGCTCGCTTGTATTAATAAAGAGGTCTCGCTGATATCTCTACCAAACCACTGGATATGGCCTTTAACTGTTACTATAATTGTAACTGAAATCTACAGTTATATTAGCTGCGGCTCTAGGACCTATCTTCTGAATAGATACGTTGTCTTATCCCCAACCCAACCTTAATGACTGCCTAAAAATATGAATTCCGAATCACGTCGAAATAATTTGTTTCTCTTTACCTCCAAGACGTCTGCCTATGTCTAACCTGCATGCAAAATAGGGGAAAAGAAAGGTAGATTTTATTTTCTCCCAAACTAAAACAATACTGTAAACTCTAAATCCAAATGAAACTTTACTGTATTCTGTAAGTTAATAACCCTGACCCTTGAAAGCTTACAATCTGCCCCCCCCCCTCCCACTAGCTGCGACTAGACCCTACATTTTACACACACCGTAATAGTGGAATCCTTAACCTCAAGTTCCTAACTTCCAGAAACTACCCGGTTTTCACTAAACATCTATACATTTCTACCCCTGACATACATTAGAGGTCACTCCTATCCAATTAGGTACTTACCAGCCAAGTATACACTCGGATGCAAACCGATCTTCATTACATAGCAATTGCCTCTTCCTAGACGGCTCTGCAACAAACAACACTAAACCAAGCCGATACTCACTGCCATGCAAAACTCGCTATGATTCTTAAATGAAAACTGAAACTATCTCCCCCTGAATAGTGGAAACACTGACAACTCCTATTTGCATCTACTGAAAACTCGCCCAAATATATATTACTTAATTATACATACGAAATACACCATAACCTAAAATGTACCTCCAGTTACACCCTGGGTGTACTTCACCTACACCCTAACCTCCGTAAACCTAAATATACAGTGACTGGGCAAAATTTCTTAGCTCCATTCCTAATACCTACTCAAATTATTATGTTATCCAGAACCCAAACTAACAAAAGTTATAAAATAAAAACAAAACACCTAAGGTAAATATCCTAATCCGCACTAACGCTTCTCTAACAAGCCTCCCCTCAAAACTACTCCTACTACATGCCCATAAATAACTTCAAAGAGTGTAACTATTCATTAGATATATAACCTCTACAAACTAACCCTGTAACATTAACAAACAAGCCTCCCCACAAAACCGCTTCCACTGCATGCCCCTAAATCTCTTTGAGGAGTGTAACTATTCATTGATAAATAACCTTTACAAGCTAACCCTGTAACACCAACTAATCACGCGGGGTCGCAGAAATACCTGGAGTAGGACCCAGGCGCGGAGCAAACCCTCTCAGGGTTGATGGACCCAGTAGATCTTCCCAGATCACCGTCTAGGAGAAGGAAAACTCTGAAACTAAACCAAAGGGGAGGGAGGCCTCTCCAGTCTTGGACGACAACCTTCCTAGAGCTGGTGACTCAAATAAATTACCGGTCTGCAAACCTAAATTGCTTAAGGAGTAGATAGGCCCTGTCTATCGCCGGCTTCCATACTCCTTCTTTGCCTATTAGTCAGGCGCAGAGACCCTATCACAGGTGAATCAACAAAACACTTAGTGGTAGATCTTGTTTCTTGTCTAGGGCATTGAATGCCATTCCCCCACTCCCGACACATCCCACCCCTCATAACTGGGCACTTGGGAGTGCTTGAGTACCACGCATGCCTGTGCAATTAGATTGGGGTGATCTTCTGATGGGCTGAGGGTACCAGATTGACAGTTCCTGGCTGCTGTTTCCGACTGGTAGTACAGGAGCCCTAACTCTTTGGTAGCGCTTAGAGCGGCTGCTCCATCAACAGTTGTATAATATCGGGTTGTTTGTAGTGCCATGTCGCACATGGAAAGGGACCCTGCACTCATCCCCGATGGGCTTTCCCAGGCCACAGTCCTAGTTGAAGAAAGGTCAGCCAATTGGTCTACTTGTGTTGCATGTCTGATATCCTGCATAACCTCTTGTTCAGCCCCCCCCTCACCTTACTGAAACTCTTTAAAACATGATGACACTAAAATCTAAAAATAAGCTTAAACCAGGCCTAGGGACAAACAAATTCAACTTGCCTCCTCCCTTGAGGCTTGCATTCACTAACATCCGTGGGCTTAAAACTAATTTAGCTGATGTTGAAGCATTTCTCCTAACAAATACCCCGGATATCTTAGCACTAAGCGAGACTAACCTACACTCCTCCATCCCCTCTAACTACTTTAACATGCCTGGCTATCTCCCACTCTGCCGTAAGGACTCTGACAGACATATGCACGGACTTGGAGTCTACATTCGTAATACCCTCCCCCTGACTAGAGAAACAAACCTAGAAACAGACGATCAAGCCTTTATGTGCTTTAGACTAAACATACAATGCAACATTAGCTACTTTTATTTTCTCTACCGCTCTCCCTCGACCCAAGACTGCACCATAATAAACAAAGTCTCCGACAGTATAGACACAGCACTCTCCCTTGACAATAGCACCCAAGTCCATGTATTTGGCGACTTTAATGTTCACCACAAAAACTGGCTTGGATTCTCTACTCACACAGATGTAGCGGGCAGCACAACACATAGTTTTGCTATATCTCACTCCCTATCACAAATGGTTACGTTTCCAACCCGTTTCCCTGACCAGCAAGAACAACAAGCATCACTTCTAGATCTGTTTCTGACTACAGTTCCCGAGGATTGTACAACAAATGCTAACAGCCCACTCGGGAACGCTGACCATGCAGTGATAATGGTAGAAATCGTCCTTAATTCTAGACCCAAAACTGAAGAGCCAGTGCTCAAAACAACGAGATATTTTAAAAAGGCTAACTGGGAAGCCATCAGAGATCTTATCAGAGATGCCTCATGAGGAAATATTTTTTCTCTTCCTGCCGAACAGTGCGCAAATGAGACCACTGAATGGTTCAAAACAGCAATGGAAAAACATGTTCCCGTGCAGAAATTTTATAGCAAGCCCCACTCTCCTCAATGGTTTACTTCGACTTGCGCAACTGCCATTGCTCAAAGGCAGCATGCATACCGTAGACTTAACCGACATAAGTCCAGTTCAAACAAACAGAAGTACATAGAAGCGAGAAATAACGTTAAGAAAGAAATAGCGACAGCTAAGAGAGAATTTACTGAAACCACTAAAAAACGCATCGAAGCACAAAAATTAGGAAATCGTGACTTCTGGAAAATCTACAACAGTGTAGTAAACAATGGGCAATCAACAATTCCCCCACTAACCAACAATCACGAGGTTGTTTGCTCAGCAACCGACAAAGCTAATATGCTTGCCAGCCGGTTTGCCTCGAACTCCACACTGGACCCTACCAACCCTCCCCTGCCTGACTTTCCTTTGTGGACAGACGCCACGCTAGACGATCTAAAAATCACCCCTGCTCAGGTACATGCTATCATAAAAAATCTTGACACTTCCAAAGCATGCGGACCTGATCTCATCCCAGCTGTGCTATTAAAAAAGTGCTCAGCCGAAGTAGCTCCAGTTCTCTCCAAACTCTACAACAAATGCCTTAATGAATCATGCTTTCCGGGCTGTTGGAAAACCGCTTCTGTGGTACCAATATTCAAGAATTCTGGCGAAAGAACTGACCCATTAAATTATCGCCCTATTAGCCTCCTCCCACTTTTCGCCAAAATATTTGAGACCATAATTAACCATGCTCTAGTCCGGCACATTACAGACACTAAACTTCTGACTGACAAACAATATGGATTTAGACAAGCCCGTTCCACAGCTGACATTCTCACTGTAATCTCTGAACGTATATACCATTCACTGGATAAAGCGGGGAAGGGCAGAGCGGTAGCTCTAGATATATCAAAGGCTTTTGACAGGGTATGGCACAAGGGTCTCCTCAGGAAAATTAGATCATACGGTATCACTGGTAGAATACTTAGCATAATTGAATCCTTCTTAGACAAGAGAAAAATCCAGGTTGTCCTCGACGGTTGAACATCTAAACAGTGTGATATAAATGCGGGAGTGCCTCAGGGGTCTATTCTTGGACCTCTATTGTTCCTGATATTTATTAATGACCTCCCCGACAAAACTGCCTCTGAGATGGATATATATGCTGATGACACTACACTCTATAAAAGGCATGACAGGAAAACAAATGAACACATATCTAAAAAAATGGCAAAAACACTAGAGGATGACCTCCAATCTGTAGTGGAATGGGGACATAAATGGATGGTCACATTCAATGCTGCCAAAACCAAACTGGTTTCCTTCAATAACTACAAGAAACCTTCTCTGCCACCAATAGCAATGGCCAGTGACTCCCTGTCTGAGAGTACATCTTTCAAACTGCTTAGCCTAACGTTCACAGGAAACATGAGCTGGAACAATTATATTGAAAACATTGCCAGGGCCGCTGCAAAAAAGGTAGGCTCTCTCTACCGTGCTAGAAAACTACTGACACCGGAAAGTATCCTGTATCTCTATAAGGCCACCATTCGCCCATGTATGGAGTATTGTTGTCACATCTGGGCTGGTGCGCCTACTACTAGTGTCTCGCTCCTAGACAAAGTTCAAAAAAGAATCGCCAATCTGATAGGCCCTAAACTGGCATCTAAGCTTCAGCCTCTGTCCCATCGACGAAACGTTGCATCCCTCTGCTTGTTCTACAAGTATTTTAATGGTGAGTGCTCTGACGAACTGCAGACACTTATGCCCCCACGTCGCAGACACCCTCGACAACCCGACAGGCAGCTAAATCCCACCTCCACACAGTAGAGATCCCTAGATGTAAAAGATCCTTCTACTCCAGTAGTTTCTTCCCCAGAACCGCTAGACTCTGGAATTCCATTCCAGGATCATGCTTCCCTAACTGTACTGACATGCAGAAGTTCAAGTGCAACGTGAACCGACATCTTGTTGCCCAAATCCCTACATAGTGCCCCCGTAGTTGCTGACCTTAATAGTAGCCCCCTACACCTGAGTGGCAATGTGCCTTGTTTGGGGTGAAAATGTAATAAAAAAAAAAAATTAAAAAAAAAATACATATATATATATATATATATATATATATATATATATATATATACACATACACTCGTGAGCAAAAAAAAAAAAAAGGCCAAGCAAATTTTATACATCTTATTGCACTTAATGCTGTATTAAACAAAGAACAATTGAACAAAGAAACTTAAAGGAGACTAATAACACAGAACAAGACATTTACTTTAATAAATCGACTTCGAATCTTGGACCAATTCCCTTCACTGCAGAAAGAGATGTTTTGACATTTTCTTTTCTTAAGATATAAAATAAATCTGCTTGTAAGTCATTTTGGACTGCCTTAATCCTGCAATTTGGTTTTTTATATCTTCGCCAAGATGTGGTCTCACCATATTTAGGATTAATTTTTTCAATTATTATTATATGCTATAATAATAATGATCTGCAAAATAGAAATTTTTAGTTAAAAGTAACAAAAATTCATGGAAAAGTATTGAAAAATCGATTCCAGAATACATGAAGACTCACTCGATGGTAAATCCAGAAAGCGAAGAAAAGAAATGTTTTATATTTATAACTATTGTAGAAATTTCACACTCTAATGAGGTACCTGAATTTTCACACAGATTAGAGGTACCTGAATTATCATAAAAGACCTTCACCTTTCCGTTTCGTTTGTATAAAACTAAATTAAACTAAATATATCCTACATTTGGACCCTACATGCCTAGCAGTCCTGTTCTGAAATTCAGAATCATCCATTATTTAGAATTAATTAGAAGTGAATTTCGTTATACATACGCACACATTTAACTATATAAAAAGAGATATAGAATCCCCCCCCCACATATATATATATATATATATATATATATATATATATATATATATATACTTACACGGGAAAAAAAACTTCATCACCAGATTCACTCCTGAACTGAACAGAGCCTAATATCAACACACAAAAACATGAAATGCAATGCACGCTCGCATGCACATCCATATACATATACATATACACACCCACACATAAATCAGAATCGACACCTTAAAACACACACACGTGCGCGCATACAACCACACACAGACATAACACCCCTATCTCTAATACAACACACTGAACAATACTAACCCTACTTAACCTCGAAACCAACAACACTAGGAAACACCTAAATATTTGTTCCAACACCTTGCTCCCTCCTCAGTCAGTGGAGGAGAACCCCCTCATGACTGAGACAACTATCATCCCTTCTATCATCCACCTCCCATACCTATACCCTCTCCAATTGCCCCCTCCCCCTCTGGGGAACAAAATCTTCCTCACACTAGGAACCGATCCTGGGTCTGGCCATATCCACATGGGGAGTCAAATAAATAGAAACATTAAAAAATCCCCTATACATATTTTTAAATACACCACTCTATCTAAACAAACATAATATAAGGAATACCCGAAAAGACTGAAACGAAAAATCACAATACTAAAATCCAAGAATCCAAAAAATAAATATCAAAATAGAATGAAAGCACCCCTACCCTTATTTCAGAAGAGCTGCCCCCCCTCCTCACACATACACATTAGTATCGACCTTGGATCACAGTCACCTTCCTAGGGAAGCAAATAACTTCATAATACTATAAAACAGTACACACATTCTCAAGCCAATAAAAGAAAACACACACACACGTACACACACACACACACACACACACACACACACACACACACACACACACACACACACACACACACACACACACACACACACACACACACACACACACACACTACCCTAAAGGAAAAAGGAAAAAAAAACACAAGCAAAAAGAGAGAGTGACTACAGCCGAGGTCAGCGGCCTCGACAAGCCCAATAAAAACATAATTCTAAATGAAAAACCAAGACACGGAATAATAAAATAATGTTAAAAAATACACATTGTTGGTGACTACCCCCTTATTTACACACACACACACACACACACACACACACACACACACACACACACATATATATATATATATATATATATATATATATATATATATATATCAAAAAGTTTACCAGAACTGATCAATGTAAATGTTCGATGAATGTTAAGAGCGAATACATAAGTAATCCAATATATATATATATATATAAAACAAAAACAAAAACAAAAAAACAACGTAATTGTTATCAATTATTTCGAGCAGAAACGAATAACCAGGAATAGCAACATAATACCAGGATGTTTCGCTCATATAGTTAATCAGAAGATCGTTAGATCACTTCCAAAGAAAAATCCACAAACAAAACCAAAAATTAAAAACTTCCCACAGAAAACAGCTATCTAATCATAGATAACTGGCCATGTCGTATTTCTACTACGAAGTAATGAAAATACAATTACCATTACAAACCATCAAAACCAGATGATACAAATCTAATAGAATGTATTAAGAAACATTTTTTATTTATTAAAAAGCTCTTAAGACTCAAACTTATATTAAATTCAAAGCTACAAAGTTAAGTATCTAACAACAACAACAACAACATTCTGATCCCCATCTGGCATCAATTGAAATGAATGGCTCTCGTCTTCAGGAGGCCTCAAGTTTTGATAAGCTTCTGGGCTTGACCATTACTCCTGATCTTAAATGGAACACGTACATCAAATCTGTTGCCAAGGCCGCTGGAAAAATGGTGGGATCTTTCTATCGATCCAGTAGATATCTCACTGCTGATGCAATTCTCTATTTATATAAGAGCCAGGTACGTCCAAGGATGGAATACTGTTGCCACATCTGGGCAGGAGCTGCTAGAAAGGACTTGTCCTGCCTTGATAGAGTTCAAAATAGACTTCGTAGCCTCGTAGGAGATGTCCTTTTCTCTTCCTTGCAACCTCTATCTCACAGAAGAGATGTTGCGAGTTTGTCTCTGATGTATCGTTATTTTCATGGAAAGTGTTCGACTGAGCTTCAATCTATGGTCCCCCCCTCGCCAAACTTTCACAAGAAAGACTCGTCTAGCTGTAAACACTATCAATAATTCCCCCCACTCTTTATCTGTGTCTAAACCTAAACGTAGATTCCATGAACAAAGCTTTTTTATTAGAACTGCACGCCTGTGGAATTGTCTTCCGTTTTCCTGCTTTCCAGCTGACTACAATATGGTTGTCTTCAAGTCTAACGTAAATAAGTTCTTGATGAGCCGTTCCATATAAGTTATCAAATTTAACAAATTTTCATTACTAATGATTACTATATTGTCCAATTTCTACTGTACACTCTTTAACCCTTATCCTTGAGTGGCCTCTTGGCCTTGATAATGTGTTGATACCTATGAAACAAAAAAAAAGAAAAAGTCCAATGTGAACAAGTTCTAATTGAATCGTCCCCCTAAGTAATCCAAGTTACAAAATTCCCACTGTTTACTATGCTAAAATCACAATGGCTAATGTATACCTATTAACCCTTATCCTTGAGTGGCCTCTGGGCCTTGATAAGTAGTGACACCCATGTAAAAAAAAACAAAAAAAAAAACAAAAACAATAAACAATATTTAATAATATTAATTTAACTACAACACGTGTTATATAAATCCAACCTATGTATGGTATCTCAGCATTTAATATTCAATTAAAAATATTAATTAACATTACCAATAGGTAATTTTAATTAATAATTTTTATTCAATAAAAATATAAAGATAAAAAATAAAATTAAAATAGAAAAGATATACAAGAATAAAAAAAATATATATTTAAAAATAAAAAATATATTTAAAAATAAAGATATATTTAAAAATAAAAATATATTTAAAAATAAAGATATATTTAAAAATAAAAATATATTTAAAAATAAAAGACTAAAACTGAAAACTAAAAATAAAACAAACCACTAGGAAATTTCCCAGTCCAAAGGTTATAATTATTACGTTAATAATATTATATTGTCTTAATTAAAAAGTAAGTCGTAAATTTGATATAATTATGTGCATACACGGATTGAAAATTTTGTTTATTTATTTGTTTTTTTTAGGGGGGAGCAACTTTCGTGTCTATGAATTTAAAATAAGTTTTGGTTTTAACTTAATTTTACAACAGCTTTTTAATAAACAATTTTTTTTTTTAATATATTTTATTATATTTTGTATCACCTGATTTAAATCGTTTCTAATTTTAGTAGTATTTTTCATGCCTCCATATTAGAAATACAAAATGGCCGGGTGTCTATGAATGGATATTATTGTTCCTTTCCGGAAACTTTTCTTGTGGGAAATACTTTATTTTTCTCCCGAAGTAATCTGACTATATTTCGATCAGCTACGTGAGCGAAAGATTGTGAAATTTATGTTTATTCCCCCTTTTTTTTTTAAACCTGTGCGAACCAATAGTCAAGAGTGTTTTTTATTCGAAAAGTAAAAATATGGATAAAGTCTTCGTCATTTGAATTCATAATACAATTTATAATACAATTATATATATATATATATATATATATATATATATAATATCATAATACAATTTATATATATATATATATATAATATCATAATACAATTTATATATATATATATATATATATATATATAATTCATAATACAATTTATATATATATATATAATATCATAATACAATTTATATATATATATATATATATATATATATATATATAATTCATAATACAATTTACTTATACATATATATAAATATATATATATATATAAGTAAATTGTATTATGAATTCAAATGACGAAGACGTTATATATATATGTGTGTATATATATATATATATATATATATATATATATATATATATATATATATATATAACTACTTCATTTAATCACATAAATTAATATACGAAAGTATAAATTTATGGTAAACTTTAAGTATTTACTTCAACAGTGCTCAATACGTAGGTAGAGCTAGGTAGTAAGTTATAAAATATATATGACGATTAAGCTACACAGAATATGCCGCGTTTCATCCACGCTAGGATTCATCAGGCTTATTTATTGTTCCTTTCGGGAAACTTTTCTTGTAGGAAATACTTTATTTTTCTCCGGAAGTAATCTGACGATATTTCGATCAGCTACGTGAGCGAAAGATTATATATATATATATATATATATATATATATATATATATATATATATATATATATATATATATATATATATATATATGAAATACACGATAAATCACAAAATGAAATGTAATAGAGACAGAATGTATGAAAGACAGAAAGAAAAATAATACACGACACAAGAGTAAAAGCAAACGAGAGATTTAACGGGTTTCGTTTGGTTTTTATTTTCGTGCTTAATCGTTTTCCCTTCTCTCTCTCTCTCTCTCTCTCTCTCTCTCTCTCTCTCCCCATATATATATATATATATATATATATATATATATATATATATATATATATATATATATATAAGAACAAGTAGTTAATAAAACATGTTAAAAAACACCTTGAAAAAAAAAACATATTTAATTTTAAAAAGGAAGTACAAAATAAATGGATAATCCTTAATCCGCGGAGTTTCGAAGGAATACTTTTCTTCTCATCAGAGGGTAGGATTTAGCAAAATGCGGGATCGGATTTTACTTGCAAAAGTATTTAATGAAACTACAAATAAATCATAGATCTTACTTGGTAACAAATAGTGAAGCAGAGGGAATTGGGCGAAGAAAAAGGTGATTTCACCTGAATAGTTAGTCTGGTGAAGGGTAAAATATCCAATAACGCTAAAATCCAAAAAAAATTGATTAAATTTCCATTTCCACAAGTAAAATCCAAGGGAATCGCGTAATTGGAAGATGGTCCAAAGTAATCCTAAAGGCAGAAATCCGGAATAATTCACAAATTCACAAGAAAAAATGGAATGAGTTCAAATAATATTATTAAAACAAAGATAAGATGTGCATAAAAAAAGAAATGGAAGAATTTAAAACAAGATTGTCAAGCCTGGGCTGATTTAACAACAACAACAAAAAATCAGCCCATATATATATATATATATATATATATATATATATATATATATATATATATATATATATATATATATACACTAGAGCATTATGTCCGAGTATTTAAGAATATATCGCGTTACTTTAAAATTAATATTTTATACGCCCACTCTCTAATTTCGTAATAAGGCTTATTCAGCAAGATGGTGATATAAGTAATATATTTAGTAAAAGTAAAGTAAAACGTTTACTCATTATCACGATTCTTATAAATAAAAATAGATTAATAGAGGAATTCCGAAACAACATTAGTAATGTATAATGTATCTAAACAATGCATATAGGAGAAAAAAAAATTATATATTTATATATTTTGTAATTTTTAACATTTTTCATAACTAATATATATAAAGATACGAGTAAATAATGATATAAATATATAAATAAAATAGTATTAAGAACAAAGAAGGGGATGATAAGTAGTATAATACATTCATCCCAACTCTTATTGCTACACAGTCATGAGCATGTTTCAGTCAGCTAGTTACTAGTAACTTGAGACCTCTTCAGGCGATACAGCTTATACGAAAGCAAAGTTTAGTTTTCAAGGAGACTATTTGACGTATTTATATTATGCGAAACTTGAAATCAGCAATGAGACCAGTGCATCATGAAGACCATTCTTGAGGCATGCATAAGAAATTTCATTATACATACATTACGGCTTCCTTTAGTCTTAACAGACTATGAATGCCCACTGTAAGGTCGTCTGCGCGTGAAATTTTTTTGGCAAAGTTGCGCAATCTTCAACCACACCTCTCCTGAGTCAACATTGTTAAATACCAGTGGCAAGTGGAGGTTCAGGACGACTGTTAAGAATGCCGAGATAAGCAGAGAGCACATACAGTATCTAGAATTCCCAAATGGTCACCCATCTGATACTAGCCAAGCTCCACGTTGCTTAACTACGGTGATCTGACGAGAACCAGTGCGTCAATGTGATTATGCCATACATACATACATACATACATACATACATACATACATACATACATACATACATGAATATATGAATATACGTACGTTCTAAGAAGCCTTTAATAACAAACATGGATGAATCAGCAATTAATTCAAATCTCGCATCACAAATCATAAAGTACTGACTCTAAATTATAAATTTTAAGTTTGATTTTGAAATTTCTATGACTCATCCTTCAGTCCCTCAATATTTTAAAAACTTTTTACATTAGCTATTTTTGGCTTAACTTTTAAATATGAATTAACTTTTAAATATGAATTAACTTTTAAATATGAATTAACTTTTAAATATGAATTAATTTTTAAATATGAATTAAATTTTAAATATAAATTAACTTTTAAATATGAATTAACTTTTAAATATAAATTAACTTTTAAATGTGAATTAACTTTTAAATATAAATTAACTTTTAAATGTGAATTAACTTTTAAATATAAATTAAATTTTAAATATGAATTAAATTTTAAATGTGAATTAACTTTTAAATGTGAATTAACTTTTAAATATGAATTCAATTTTAAATATGAATTAACTTTTAAATATGAATTAACTTTTAAATGTGAATTAACTTTTAAATATAAATTAAATTTTAAATATGAATTAAATTTTAAATGTGAATTAACTTTTAAATGTGAATTAACTTTTAAATATGAATTCAATTTTAAATATGAATTAACTTTTAAATATGAATTAACTTTTAAATGTGAATTAACTTTTAAATATAAATTAACTTTTAAATGTGAATTAACTTTTAAATATAAATTAAATTTTAAATATGAATTAAATTTTAAATGTGAATTAACTTTTAAATGTGAATTAACTTTTAAATATGAATTCAATTTTAAATATGAATTAACTTTTAAATGTGAATTAACTTTTAAATATAAATTAAATTTTAAATATGAATTAACTTTTAAATATGAATTAACTTTTAAATGTGAATTAACTTTTAAATATAAATTAAATTTTAAATATGAATTAAATTTTAAATATGAATTAAATTTTAAATATGAATTAAATTTTAAATATGAATTAACTTTTAAATATGAATTAACTTTTAAATATGAATTAACTTTTAAATATGAATTAACTTTTAAATATGAATTAAATTTTAAATATGAATTAAATTTTAAATATGAATACCAAATTATTTTTTCAAAATTAAATAAAAAAAAATTAATCACCTTTTATTGTTTTCTCGAACAAAATAATTAAGCCTAATTTTTCAATCTCTCCCTGTAATCTTTTTATTGGTTTTGTCACTCTCCTTTGTACATTTTCTAATTTGAATATTAGGTTTCAATGCTCATGTCTAGACAGTGGCGTCCCGGTTCGAGTGCAATATTCCATATGAGAATTTCTTGGGGCTTTATGTCTCGTTAAAACAACGGGTTTTGTTTAATGTATGTTTGTTTTCATTTCATATCAATCATGGAAGAATTCCAACTGGTCGCACTACTTTAGAATTAGCATGAATGCACAGTTCCCAAATGTCTAAATCGACAAAATTGAGAAATAACTTATTTTATTGTTAACTTGACGACAATTGTGGGAACTGTCCAGGTATTGTGTTCACTATTTCTTGTGTTTCAACAAGAATGTGTTGAGATACAAACCTGTTTCCATCTATCTATTTTTTTTTTCTCTCGATGAATCACAAGCATTCATCGGTCATGGGGCATCGACTCAAGGTCAAAGCGGTTCACATTCATATTCTGTCTCATCGTGTCCCCCTTTGAGTTTGTTCGTTTGAAGGTTAAAACCTGGCCGACATTGATTGCGCAGCCCTAACGTCGCATTGCTTTTTTTTTTATTATTCGGAATGCTGAAGAGAAAAACAATAAACAAATAGTCTGACAAAAGAATACATAAGCCGCAATTATAAAAACATCACAGGGTTCTAATATTTCTACATGTTAATTCCTCTACTACTACTACTACTACTACTACTACTACTACTACTACTACTGCTGCTGCTGCTGCTACTATCATCATCATCATTATCGAAGAAAAATAGAGATCATATTATTATTCATATATTCGATTCGAACACAAGAGGTGAAAAATATCAAAAACAATTTCTTATTCATCGTGATTCGCCGTGGAGACACAGTCAAACACCGTCTTTTCGTCCCATGATAAAACATCAAGACACAGCAACATCTTCGGGTCAGGAAAAAAGCAACATTTTTCTCTCCATCTCGAATGACAAAATGTTGTTTATCTAATGTTTCTGTGATGAAGAAATGAAAAAAATGATAGGTAGATGCAAAATAAATTGCCGATGCCCAAAATGTATCAACATTTTGACCCCCTCCTTTCATTTAAAAATTCACCAAAATTCAAGAAATCAAGCAATTTTTATAAAATTTTCAGTATTTATTAAATAATGAACACGCAATATAATGAACCCATTATTACTTTTTAAAAGCTTAATTGAAATCTATTATTTTGTGTAAGCAAAAAACACCTTTACTAAAGTTATAGTTTTAAATACTAAAAAAATAAAAACGCATTAATTAAATTTTGTTTTGTTTATGAAAATAAAGCATCGTAAAGTGTAACAATTAAAAAAAATTCCAAAAAAACCTCTAAAGTCTGTGTTAATAATATCATTATAACTCGAAGAAAAAGTAATTTTCTCAGAACTAACGATATTGTCATCGAATACAGCATTGTTTATTTAATATCTTAATAAAAATAAATGATAGCAAAAAATATTTCATGGTATTAATAAAGTAACATTTTTAAATGTGTAAATTTTACATGCAATATTTCCTTGTACGCATGAACGTGTAAACATCAGTGTAAGAAATCTTTTCTATAAACTTGCAAAAAAAAAATTTGTAAATATTAAATATCAGAAACACACACAAAAAAAATAATTTAAAAAATGGGAAAAATTGAGACAACGATCCATTTGTTTACTTACGGATGCACAGCGTTGAGAAATAACACAGATATCCTACTCATACCATCTATAGAAAAACATCTTCAGAAAAAAATAAAGAAATTCTTACTTGTTCTTACTTGTATATATTCATAACTATTCTGATAAGCTTTTCTTGTTTTATTACAACAAAAATAAAATATACGAAATTATTACGCTTATCACGATTCGTAATTTTATTCAAAATCAGCAATCACAGAGTGATGGTGTCTCGATAAAAAATACCGAGGAAGGAATAACTCTTTCTTATGATGAATGCAAATACAAATGAACTGAATCTGGGGAGGACTGCATCTTTATTGCAGAAGTCCGAGCTCTTCGGGTTAGATGTTCAACCGAGCAGCGCTTCTGTCTTTTGGCGTATCGAGTTCATGCAAAATGAATAAAGCCAATTATTACACTGGTAGGAAATCAGTGAAGAGACTGAAGAGATCGGTTGGCACGAGAATAAAGTGGAACAAGGAGGAGCGTATAAAATGAAAGCGTATTTTCATGGTCATGCAAGAAAAATTGGAAATGTGGGAAGAAGGAGTTATATTTGAAATGACAGAAAATAAGCTGAGGAGTCAGATAAGAACAATCCTTGGAAAAGGATTGCTTACTCTCAGTAAAAATAGTTTACTTCCAGTAAAAATAGAATCGATCAAAAGGAGGATAGTAAACAGCGAATCACACAGTCGGTGACATTGTCTCAGCTGAAATCTTGCTCAGATCTGGTTCTGTTGAGACACTTCCAGAAATATCTTAAATATGCCAAGAGATAGAAGAAAGTGAAAGAATTCAAAAGTAGATTATTTAATAACAGTGAAACTTCCAGTGCGGAAATGACAGATAATGAATTAAATTTGCCGAATAAACTGAAAGAGTTGATAAGAAGTAGTGAAAAAGGAAATATTTTTAATTGCATGAATGTTGACCAGACAAAGTTAAGGAATGCGACAAATAAGGTGAACCTGGAAATGGATGAACATGGTTCAAAAGTGGGAAACATGCAAAAAAGCAGAAAAAGAAGAACTGGATATACGATAAAAACTGAAGGCCAAAGTGTTTAATGTCACTATGGAAGGGATAAAGCAGAAGGTCATGATAAAGGCTTCCAAGATTAAAATGTATACTAACAGAATTCAGCAGTTTAGCGATAAGTTACCCAAAACAGTCAAGGTTTTTAGAAATCTGGAAGGGGGTGAAGCTAAAACAGTGGCAACTAACCCCCAAGAAGCTACAAAGTTCTGGTCAAGTACGTGGTCAAGATTTGCACAAAGATGATGCTGAAATGGACCTATAGAGTGAAACACTGAAAGGACATAAACTAAAGAATATCCGACTTTCTGTTCACGATTAAAAAACAAAAACAAACACAAATGACATTTGAGTCTGGTGGAACTTGAACTAGAATTGGTTTGAAAGAGAACTTTAAAGTTACATGATCAGTCTGATGACTGATTTTGAGTGGGCGTCCCAGAGACTACACCATAGTTTTTTTTTTCTCTGTACACTTTAAAGAGATCGATATGCAAGGAAAACCAGTATCATTAGGGAATTCAAGAAAGCCGTTAGAAAGGAGGGCAGAACCTTTTTAGTCGATTTATAAAAATATCATGGACATGTTGGTATTGAGCCTCAATAAATGCACAGGGCTAAATTGAGGTCATTCTAAGAACCTGCTTTAGAATAAAGAAAAAGTCCAAAGATTCTTATGCTTTGATATGGTGTCCTAAATACAATAAACAAACTACCAACAAAGTTGGTGATCATGCATATTTAGCGATTCAAACGACTTCCGGTTTTGAAACTTGTGGGAAGTAAACAATGCTACTAAATCTGAAGACCCCGACAAAAAAATGTAGGTCAACACATAAAATGCCTAGAAACTGATTATTTCTTTTAAAAAAATATGTTTAGTTAGAGAAAATATTTACAGAAATAATTTATGAAATTAAATTATTTTTTAAATATAATACATTAGAATAAATGGAAAAGGAAATAAATTAATGTTTAACTACCAGTTAAAAATATTAATTTTTCAAATATAATTAATAAAATAAAATACACGCAATGAAAAAATGAGAACGTAATATACTGGAGTCTTCAGATTAAATAATACTGTTTATATTTGATGGGTTTTAAAACCGGAAGTGGTGTGAGTCAATGAATACGCAAAATCGTCGCAAAGTTTCATTTAATTATTACAGAAAATTAAGAAATCTTTTTTGTGAGGATGTCGCTCTATGTTAAAAAAAATGAAAGAGAAAATCATAGAACGTCATCTTCATTCAGATGAGCACAAATTGCACAAAAAAATACTAACACTTGCAAATACCAAACGTATAACTATACTTCCTACATGATGAATGCTGTATATGAATTTTAGCTTAGTGAATCGTGCATTATGTAGAACCAGCTCCACTCTCTCCATCAAGTAAATAATGCATGTACAGGTGCACGACATGCTACGACGTAAAACCTGCCTTGTCACAATTGCTTTTTTAGATTTTTTCATCTCCTAGTCATAGCCCTTACCAAGGTTAAAAAGTTTTGGCTACTTTTTCGAGCTAAGTAGGAAAACCATACCATTTTTGAGGGCGTTAATGAAAGTGATATAGAAGTTCTGACATAACGGGATACTGATTGCCCAATCGACAGTCCTTGTCAGTAACCAGTGCACCATATATACTTCCACCACCACCCCACACACACGCACGCATGCACATAAAAATAGACAGACGTGTGTACGGTGGTAGGTAGTTCTGCCAAGCTGATTGATATAAACAGAGAACTAATTTATTTCTGTTATAATTCCGAGGTCATTCCCACAGTGAGAAGTACAAGCTAAATACAGACCAGAAAATAATGCATAGAACGTGCAAGCGTCTATGAATATCAGTTTCTAGCGATAGAGACTCTCCACGCAAGCAGTTATCGAAATTGTTAAGTTTTGAAGTCCGTAATTATCTGAACCTGTCGTAAAAGCGAAACGTGAATAAGACTTTCTAATGATTTGAGTAAAAATAAAAATTAAAATTGAAAAGAAAGAAATAAGGGGAAAAGAAAAACACATAAAAATGTTTCCTTTATTTACAAGCAGTTGTTTAAGTGCATTCACTTAACGACAAAAGCTAATTTATGAAAACAGTCGAAATATTAGGAAAAATCCTTGAATGGGGAAACCAACCCATATAACAGCAAATGCTTACCATCACAGATGAATGAAACACATGCGATGACACAGTCCTCGGTTGATACTACACAAGATTGTCATGCAGGATCAAGAAGGATGAAAAGAAGATGGAACGCACCAACCAGACCTCTCACTTGGGAGATTATTACCACTCACATTCCAGAGAAGGCAAGCAGTCGTTGCTAGCGATCATCGTTGTTGCGATAACACAAAATTATTTGCAAGGTTATCGAAAGATGTGAATGTTTGAACTCTGGTGTGATTGTTGTCCCTATTTATTTACCTCTCCGCGAGGACAGAAAAAGTGAAGTGTAGCATCAGAACAGATACTACACTGTGATCGTTGTTACTCGAACGGGTCATTCTCACTGATAGGAAACCCTTGTGAGTAAATAAGTAGTTATCTACAGATACCTGTTTTGCTATATCAATCAAAGTTAAAGGCTGAATGTGCTGACAAAGATCCCAGTTTGTCTCCATCCATGCCGGCATTATTTCTAGTCATCCTAGACTTCTTTTTATCACAGGAATCAAGGTGCGATTAGCGACTCGCAATAGATTCCTCGTGCAAGCATCTTTACAGAGAATATCCACTGTCATGTAAGACTGAACAGAAATCTTGATTGAAATTAAAAGATATTTAGCAGTCAGGTACGTACAAAATGAATGTCGATGCTCAAAATGTATAAACATCTTGACCCCTACCTTTACTTAAAAAGTCATCCAAAATCAGAAAATTAACCAATTTTAATTAAATTTTCAGCATTTATCAAATAATGATCACGGAATATAATGAATCAATTATTTTTATTTAAATCTTAGTGGAAATGTATTATTTTGTTTAAATAAAAAATACCTTTACTAAAGTCATGGCTTTCAATAGTAAAAAAAAATGAATTTATTTATTTTTACTTTTTTTTTTTTTAATAAATAAAGCATTGTAAATTGTAGCAATAAAAAAAAAGAAAAATGAATTTTTACATTAATTTCTAGAGGAACATTATGAAAAAAAGGCCCTAAAGTTCGTATTAACAAAATCGATATAATTCGAAGAAAATGAATTTCTCGAACTACCGATATTATAATGTAATTAAGCATTGTTTATATAATATTTTCACATGAAAAATATAATAGCAAAAATATATTTTTTTTTACACAGTGATCACCACTTATCAAGGCCCGGAAGCCACTCAGGGATAAGGGTTATTGCAAGTACATTACGTTAGTGTGGAGATTTGATGAAGTGTTTACTTAAGGGGGCGGTTCATTAGAAATTTGTTAACGTTGGACTTGAACACATCGAAGTTGTAGTCCGGTGGGAAGCAGGCAGACGGAACAGAGTTCCACAGGCGTGCAGTTCTAAGAAAGAAGCTTTGTTCATGGAATCCGCGTTTTGATTTAGGCACAGATATAGAGTGGGGGAAATTTTTCACAGTGGATTCAGCTAGACGGGTGTTTTTCGTGAAAGATTGGCGAGGGGGGACCAGAGATTGGAGTTCAGACGAGCACCTGCCATGAAAATAACGATAAAACAAGGATAGGCTCGCAACGTCTCATCTGTGGGAGAGAGGTTGCAGGGTAGAGAAAAGGGCATCCCCCACTAAGCCACGAAGTCTATTTTGTACTCTGTCAAGGCAGGATAGGCTGTTTTTAGCAGCTCCTGCCCAGATATGGCAACGGTATTCCATCCTTGGACGTACTTGGCTTTTATATAGATAGAGAATTGCATCAGTAGTGAGATATCTTCTGGAGCGGTAGAAGGATCCCGCCATCTTTCCAGCGACCTTGGCAACAGACTTGATGTACGTGTTCCATTTCAGATCAGGAGTAAAGGTCAAGCACAGAAGCTTGTCAAAACACGGGGCCTTACCCAGACGAGAGCCATCCATTACAATTGATGCCAGATGGGGATCAGAGCGTTGATGATGTAAGGATAGGAGTTTGGTTTTGGATGCATTAAAGGTAACCAGCCACATCTTCCCCCACTGAACCACGCGCTCGAGATCAGAGGAGAGAGAATCAGAGAGAACTTTGTCATTTACAGCCTTTGATGTGTTGCCGTAAATGTGTTTAGGGAGGTCATTGATGTAGATCAAGAAGAGAGTTGGGCCCAGGATGGACCCATGAGGGACTCCAGCATTTATATTGCAGGCCTCCGATTTTTGTCCATCTACCACTACTGTTATGAGCCTATCGGAGAGAAATGATTTAATGACTGAGAAAACATTTCCAGTTATACCGTAGCTGGAGATCTTGTGAAGTAGACTCTTATGCCATACCTTGTCGAAGGCCTTTGATATTTCAAGAGCAATTGCCCTAGAAAGGAAGCCTTTGTCAAGAGATTCACTAATCCTGTGGGATATAACCGTCAGCACATCTGCGGTAGATCTTGCAGAGCGGAAACCATATTGTGTGTCACTAAGAAGGTTATTCCTGCTGAGGTGGTTGACTATTTCTCTATTTAATATGGATTCCAGCAACTTACTCATAACACACAGGAGACTTATTGGTCTGTACTGAGAGGGAGATGACTTATCACCTGAATTCTTAAATACAGGGCAAACTGATGAGGTCTTCCAGGGAGTCGGAAAGCACTTCTCCTTAAATAGTTTCGTAAGTATGGGAGCAAGTTCTGGCTGAAGCTTTTTAAACACTATAATTGGGATGCCATCAGGGCCAGTTGCTTTACTTGAATCTAGGTTTTTGATTAGCTTGGCGACCTCATGCACGGATATTTGTATGTTACCTAGCTTGTTCTGTGTTATAGGAGGAAATATGGGGAGTTGATGGCCTTCGTCGTTTTAATATAAGATAACATTTTAGCCTGTTTTTTATATGTAAGATTCTAATATTTTCCTAGCCTGAATAAATGTATAATCTTCATCGTAACATAATTTTTATATAATTTTGATTTTTTTTTATGAAAAAATTTAAAGGCAGGAACATAGAAAAGTAATGAAATCAAAGGTAGCAAAATTTTTCCAAACGTTCATGATAAGAATGTACGGAGTCACGGCTGGGAGAAAAAGAAAAACAGTCGAATTTGTACTCCCTACCTCCCTCCAGCTACTTGACGTAATTTTCAGACGGACTTTGGACTTTCTGACACTTTGGGCTTCCATAGATTTTATACTTAGACGACTTCGTTTTGTTTTGCTTGCACGAAGCCAGAATTTCCCGCTTTTGGGGGTTAAGTAAGCTATTTTTTGTACAAACAAAGTTTTTTTTTAATTAAATATCTTAAAACTTAACTTTACTTATTATCTTTGAAATAGTCCCAGAAAACTAATATTTATCTTTCAATGGATTTTTATAATGAATTTATTTAACTTCAGAATTTAGCTGAATCTGTCAACGTCCGAATGTCGCAGTGAAAACATTTTTCATTATAACTTTTTTTTTCACGAGTACAAATATATATATTTTTTCTTTTTGGAAATTAACTTTAGGCTTTAATCTTTCAAATACAATCAAAAAGTAATCCGAAACCTAAAAAAAAAACCAAAAAAACAAAAACAAAAAAAAAACATGATAAACCGATTTTCATAACTATGTTCCCCTATCATTTTTCCGATATTATTGCCCGTACCTAGTAGCAGTTAGAACTACTTTCTTTTGCGCAAGTTTACGATCACGTGCGGAGTAATTGAGACATTATCTAATCAGAACACTTTGCGTATGAGGCATTTCCGCTGAACTGTGTGCACATTGTTTTCCCGATTTACATCAGTCGGATTATAAACTCCAAACTGAACGGACGTGCGATATTCGCGTCCGAGTCGTATCCAAGACGTAAACGCTAGTACACGTTTCCACACGCGGCGGCCCATTTGGATATAAGACTTGACCAAAACCCGGTGGGATTTCTTTTTAACTTGTTACTTTATTCTTTTCTTGGTCTCTTTTCTTTCTACAATTGAATGACACATCATGGTCTAGAATCATATTCGAAATTCTCAAGCATCAAAAGTACATTTGCTTTTCCGCCATATTTTTATTCGCTTCGTCGCCATTTTGAATGCATTCTAACGGTTTTATCAATAATGTGGCATTTGTTGCCATTTGCCAGTGGAATGCAAGTCTAAATTACGTCCTCGCTTGATAATGTTTTTGTTTCGAGAACTTTAATGATGTTATTTAAAAAAATAAATAGATAAAAGCTTCAGCGGTCAGCGTTGTGAAGCGGATTCTAGTCGACAGGATGTATCGAATAAAGCGATGACTCAATTTGCATGTTCGTTCTGCGGATATGACAGATTCGCTGTTTTTCTTCACGCAATTAAAAATAAACCAAACAAAACAAAAAGCAGTAAATTCATTGTCAGACACGATTGCAAGTAGGATTTGATAGATATATCAGTTTTTATTAATAGATTTAATGAAAATACTGAGCAAGTCTTTTTATATACGGTGATTACGTTGACCCAACTCAGCTGCTATATATGCCTCTTCTATCTATATTTTTAGATGTCTATTAAAAGAAAGTTTTGATTACCAAACCATTTGGCACAATGTTTGCTAATGGCCTGTGAGACCGGGGTTCAATACTCCGTCGAGTCATACGAAAAACTAAAAAAAAATGATACTCGATATCCTCTTGCTAAACACTCAATATTATAAGAGATCAAGGTTAAGTGGAGTAATCCTGAGAATGGAGTGGCACCCTCCTCTATTCCTCAGTTTAACAGTTGATGAAAAGGGAGACTTCGGGTCGACCTCGTCCATAGTCGGTCACTTATCTGTTGGTTAAGCTCTAAACTACAAGATTATAAAATCCTATTTACGAAGGGTGTTCAGTTTTTCAGCAAATTGCATAATTCTTAAAAGAACTTCGAAGTTTAAATCATGATTTCTTTGAGTGAATTGCATCTTTTGTAGAATAGTTTAGCAACTAATTGATTAGTTTTGCCAAAAATAATCCTATCATTACTGCACAGTGCGCGCTCACTGTGCAGTAATGATAGGATTAGTCTACTTAGTCTACTTTTGTGAGTCCTATCGAGATATGCACCGGACTAAGATTAAGGGGTGATTATGGTTCAGCTCTCCACGTTGAGATCAATGAAACTTCGGTTCCGCTGTACAAAATTCAGAAGAAACGCCATTGCGAAATGATGGGCAGCTATATATGTTATTATAAATGCGGGCAGAAATATAAAGGAGACGATATTTTATGTAAATAGTCAATCATATGAATGGATTTTATCCTCTTGAGTGTGTAATAAAACGTTGGACTTTTTACTTACTAAAACCTAGTTTGTTTGTTTTGTTTTGTTTTTGCAAAAACTGTGTGTACATTACTTCCTTTCTCTCTGATATACATTTCGATACCGACAAAAAAGTCGCTTTCTAGCGCAAGAGACTGTAATCTTGCTCTAATTCACGCGTGGAAAATTCAGAAGAACACTTTTCATTTCTAGTACGACATACAAAGCTATCAGATTTTCCGACCAGTTTTCATTCCCAGCATGCTTCACAATTCCCAAATGAACTCTTAATATTGGTTCTACGGTCTTCAGTACTATGTATCATTGTTGAATACAAACTTAATGTAAATACACTTTACATATTCAGTGTATTCGCACATATGCTTCATTTTCTGGCCTCTGAACGCTAGTGTTTTTTTTTTTTAAATTTTATTATTATCGCAATGAGAACCCTTGTATTGTTTGTTTAATACTAATTTATTGTGTACATAATTACATGTACCTTAACATCCTTTCATGTTCGTCTGAGACAAATCATCATACATTTATGCTACTAGCTGTACCGACCCGGCGTTACCCGAGATCCAATATGTTCAAAATGATTTCGCAAATATTTCTATGCTCTATAATTATGCCGTTGTGTTAGGTTCAGTATCTAAACTAAACAGGCAGATAAGGAAATTACTAGACGAATAAAAGTTATTTCATTTGTCAGATTTTTATTTTTAAATATTTATTTAAGAATGGCTTCATATTCGGAAACTATCGAATCGGATTTTTTAATATATCGCGACGAAATACGTTAGCTTCTTGCCAATAACATGGTAGAACAATAACAAATGGAAACAGGCTAATTAAAACCAAAGTTGTGTATGTGGCTTGAATATTGTTTAGTTCCAACTTTTAAGATGTGACCTAATTTTATATATTAAGATTAATACTGTTCCTTCATCTTTTTGTTTCTCTACCGACACTCATCTGTGGTAGAGACAATAACATTCAAGAAACATGGCAGCTACGTGTGAGGAAAATGAGTTATTTTCGAACATGTGGATAGCTAATTGATGTGGACCCAAGGTTGGGACCACGGAAGGGAAATACAGAACACGGATTAGGTGTAAAAAAGATATATTCCCAAAAAAGGTTAAATATAGTCACCAAAATGATTTAATATATTCACTAAAAAGGTGAAAAGGTAAGTAAATAGGGACAACAATCACATCAAAGTTCAAACATTCGCCACATCTTTCGATAACCTTGGAAATAATTTGCCTTCTCTGGAATGTGAGTGGTAATAATCTCCCAAGTGAGAGGTCTGGTTGGTGCGTTCCATCTTCTTTTCATCCTTCTTGATCCTGTATGACAATCTTGTGTAGTATCAACCGAGGATTGTGTCATCGCATGTGTGTGCATATGTTTCATTCATCTGTGATGGTAAGCATTTGCTGTTATGTGGGTTGGCTTCCCCATTCAAGGATTTTCCTAATATTTCGACTGTTTTCATAAATTAGCTTTTGTCGTTAAGAGAATGCACTAAAAAAATCTGCTTGTAAATAAAGGAAAAAATTTATGTGTTTTTCCTTTCCCTTATTTCTTTCTTTTCGATTTTCATTTTTCCTTTCATCAAATCATTAGAAAGTCTTATTCACGCCATCCTTTACTTACTCTTTTACTACAGGTTCAGATAATTACGGACTTCAAAACTTAACAAGTTTGACATCCTCAGGATAGGATAAAGGGTAAGCGGAGCTTACTATCCGGTGGTATCCAATATGGGCAGTCGTGCGCGCTGCGTACTACTACTCCTGCTGATTCTACCGTATTATTATGACTGTCCGTTAGAGTGTAATTTCACATCGTTACATAGTACTGGAAAAGTTCTCCAACTGGCGAACTCGAAAATGTAAAATAAGTTTTGGTCTCACAACATTAATATAATGAAACTAGTGTAAAACTTTTGTTAAAAATGACGGAAAAAAAAGTATGGTTCGTCAGTGTTCGCCCTCACTGTTTATCAAGATATATTGTCAAAATGATAATGTAAAAACTTATAATTACGTCAGTAAGTTCATTTTTCATACATGAATTATTAATATATTTGCTCCATTATTGGAACAAAAGCATCCATTGCTGACATTTTATTACAGAGTCGGAAGATTGCTTCCGAATTTATTTCAGGTGACGTGATCAGACTGATATTTTCTTTCTTGCTTTTCATTTCTCTTGAAATGGTTTCGTCTGAAGGTTAGAAAAGAGCACATGTTTTACTTGCAAACTTTTGTGTGAGGACATTAAAAATTTATATGCAGATAAATGCCCATTAGTCTTTATTATATAATGAAAAACGATAACGTATTCATATTCTATATAGTAGCAACGGATAATTTTCATCTTACCAACCATTCAAATGTCATCATGATACAAACAGATGTTTCAACATTTTCAGCTAAAAAAAAAAAAAAGAAAAAAAAAACTGTGAATCATTGGCAGTAATTAAAAAAGATAAAACAAAAGAAATACTCCAGCCAGATTCGGCATTCCACGGATTCCAAAGAGCGACAGAATATAAACCAGCACACTTAAAAAACAAAAAACAAAACAAAACAAAAAAACAATTCGACGAGGAATGAGATTTTAAACACGTCACAAGCCGTACCTGTCCACAATCAAATACTAGGTAGAAAAAGAATACAAAAACAGTTACAAAGGTGTTTAAGAAGGCATTTGAAAGTCATCAAGACCTACAATTAGCGGCGCTTGTCTTGCGCACTTCGCCATTGAAAAATGATTTCCCCCTTCTCCAGCAAAACAATTAATGGAAATAACTTTACGCACAAATGTTGTACAAATAAACCCCCCCCCCCACACACACACACGCATAGATGTATAGACGCACGTGACTGAAAAACACACAACCTCGACCACTCCTGAATTGCCAACGTTAAATCCAAATGACAGGGTACGCGAGAAATGCAAACATACAAGTAATACGTCATCTGTTTAAAAACAAAACAAAACACGCATTAACTGATGTAGATAGAGACGGACAATGAAAGTAAAAGTGTTTTTTTTGTATTATTATTTACAAAGGAGTCACCACTCATCAAGGCCCAGAGGCCACTCGAGGATAAGGGTTAATAAAGGTACAGTGGTCAACGAGACAGTGACATAGTAATTGTTAGTAGTCGAAATTTGGTAAATTGGATTACTTAAGGGGAATGGCTCGTCAAGAACTTGTTTACGTTGGACTTGAAGACGACCATATTATAGTTTTCTTTGTAACCTAAAAAATCCACTAAAATTCAAAGAATTATCCTACCTTAATGATGTATTAAGTATGTATCTATATACATAAGTATTTACTTATTTATATGTTAGTATATGTTTACTCTTGTGGTAGCAAAGTATATGGTCACCCTTGTGGTGGTCGTGTAACAGCCGAAGGACCACATATAAAATGTTTATAAGTTTTACGTTTTAGCAAAAAAAATAAAATAAAACATCCGTATTATTTGGATTCATCGGACTACTGTTCTCATCTTTGAGTGTGATTTTCACAACGTTTCGGTCGCTGTAACCTCCGACCTTCTTCAAGTGTATATTGACGAACTCGGGAATATTTCAATCGAAGTCTGGAATTTGGACGGAATTTAGAGCGGAACCCTTTATTTACTTCATGGCGTAGCATGCTCTTGTTCCGTCAGCCATGATTGATTGAATAGATGTCCTAAGTAATTCGCAATTGTATTTTTCGGTCGCCCACACTGAGGATTGAACCTTAAAAAAAAAAAAAGCCTGAAGAAGGTCGGAGGTTACATCGACCGAAACGTTGTGAAAATCACACCCAAGATGAGAACAGTAGTCTGATGAATCCAATACATACAAATAAAGAATCCTAATCTCAAAAATTCAGAAACATCAAAATAAAAGATAAAAAACGTGCGTGCATATTAAAATGGAAACGAATGAAACATTGAGTAATATTAATATTAGGGTCACTATTTAGCATGAACAGAGTTTTGTCAAAGAAAATCAAAACATTCTACAAATTTTCAAAAAGTTAAAAGTAATTTTTAGTGAAGAAATGTTTATTTATGAAAGTTTATACAATTCGTGTTTTTGATAAGAAAATGTTTAGTGAATATCAGGCACAAAAGGAGTTGAGCTGTCCATGTCTTTATATTTGTCATTGTGAATTATGTGAGTGTTAGGCAGCGTTGCACTGGGTATGTGTGTTGGTTTTCCTTGTACTTGTCAGTGTGTGTATAGACGTGCGCGAGATAATGAAATCTTAGCAAGCAAGACCTGTTAGAATAGTTCAGCTGTTGATAATATTAGATTTTTACAAACGTTCTACGGATGTTTAGCTATTAACATGATTGCATTTATGACCGCCTTTCTATTTTTTTCTTTTTATAAAGTCGATCTTTCCTCGAATTTGATAAGATATTTTTATAAATACAATAAAAAATGCATTTCATGTATTCATTTCCCTCAATCTTAAAACTTTTGTATTAAAACAAACTAATAAAGCATGTTTATGCATTTTACTAATAAAATAGACATTTATTCACATAAAATACTGTTTTCCGTTTTCCTTTTAAGAAGAAGCTATAGTATTTTACACACACACACACACACACACACACACACATAATATTTGTTATTTATACAGACAAATATTACATAGTCGCTACACTAAACATACTAATGTTTCAGACAATTGTTCGGTGAGCGTCTGGTTCAAAAATGGGAGAATTGAGGAGATGCATTTATTCTACTAAAAATGGAACGTTAAATTTAAAAGGGAGGGGTGGTGGATTAAATGAGATTTTTAGACTCCAGACATAGAGAGTGAAATGGGGGAAAAGACGTCAAGACTTAACAGAATAAAAAAGGACAAAGAAAAAGATAAAGAAAAATAAAAATTAAAATAAAATTAAAAATAAAATGAAAATAAGTTAAGTCTTGAAGTCCTTTCCCCTGTTTCACTCTCTATGCCTGGAGTCTAAAAGTGTCACTTAACTCTCCCCCCTTTTAATTTAACGCTTTATTTTTGTAATATATATATATATATATATATATATATATATATATATATATATATATATATATATATATATATATATATATATATATATATATATATATATATATATTCAATTCTCCAATTTTGGAACCAGACGCTTTCAGTGGTACACACACTTTATTACGTCGTCTGACGAGGACTTTTGGTCCTTACCGACCAATTGTCTAAAACATTAGCATGTTCAGTGTAGCGACTATGTAATATTCGTCTATATAAATAAAAATATTATATTTGCTTTTTTTATTGAGCACTCGTTTTAATTTACGAGTTTTTTCCTCTTGAATACGTTTAACTTGGTGTATATATATATATATATATATATATATATATATATATATATATATATATATATATATATATATATATATATATATATAAAGTTTCACTAAATAATTTATCTGACTGAAATATAAATTTCATTTATTTATTTACACCAAATAATTTTTATTTCAGTCAGATAAATTATTTAGTGAAACTTTTTATTTACTAAAATCATATTTTTTAAAGAAATAATGGTGCTTCTGCAGAGAAGGTACTATTTTTTAAATAGTATTTTCGAGTTAAATTCAAGTGTTACCGTATCTTTTGTTCATTAAATTGTTAAGTGAAAGTACAGAATAGCTACAAAATATCTGTCCCTCCCCATATTAAGAAAAAGATTTCAAATAATGTTATTATTTCAGCACGATACCTTCTCTACATAAGTACCGAAATAATAAGAACAAGTCATTGCAAGTACACATTTAGCGACGAAATGAAAACTGTGGAAAAAATATTTTCACCATCTTTATGAACTTGAGTTATATTTTTTTTAATTAAAAATTTCTGGTCGAAAACTGCTTACAAAGATTTTCCCAAATCTAAACACTCCTTATGTCAAATCTTGAGTCTCTGGACCGAAAATTGACAGAGTTATTTGGTATGTATGTATGTATGTATGTATGTATGTATGTATGTATGTATGTATGTATGCACACCTTCAGGGAGACTAGCCGCCCTCCTCACCAAACAAGTCTGGTGGGGGAACCAGTTTAGTCGCCGGTGCCCCGACCATGAGGCAGGTAGTACTGAGTTACATGGTACCAGTAGCACATGACATGACCTGACAGTAAAGGGCGAATGAACTCTTTTTCTGGGTCAACGGCCAACTAGCACCGTGTATATTTGTGTGTGTGTATATGTGTATTGGGGTGGAGAGGGTTCTCGTAAGCCGTGGTGAAGGCAACCTTTCTAGGAGAAGCAAATCTCTGATTTAAAAAACCATAAAGCGGAAGACCAGTACCCGCATTAAGCTGGTCTGCGGTTTAATTTGTTGCTGGCTATCTTGCTCTTGCTTGTTGCTGGATCTCAACATTTTGAACCGAGAGAGAGACTTAGCTGTCGTACAAAGCTAAGACTCTGTAACATCATATTTGTATAGATACTCCATCAGCCATTTGGGCTCATGGATTTTAAATGTCTGAGGGAGTGGCACTCGTCTGACAAGACATTGCAATCATCATATATGCACACACACACACACACACACACACACACACACACACAGAGATATTTTCACGTTTATAGACATATAGATCTATATATCTACATATCTATAAAAGTGAAATTGTCTGGCTGTTGACATGAGGAGTTATTAGAGACGGGTGCATCCCCTTGTTTTACATGTGCCATGAGTTAAATTAATGCCGATATCTAACATATAATCTTATCTTGCCGAATTTTCGAAGTCAGACTCAATTAGCATTTAAGCTGGCCAATCAAACTTTATTTCTAACTAGCCAATTTTCATTTGTTATTGTGTGCCATGTTATTGTTAATAGAATAATGTGTTTATCTGCATTTAAAAAAAAATACTTGCTCTGGCCCAGACGACTGCTCATAAGAAACATTTATACATAATCACCTAAAAATAAAAAAAGAGCAGGGAGATAACTCACTTTAAATTGGAAGCTATAATAGCAGTTGTCTACCTTGCATTTAAAAATATACAAACAAAAAACAATTAAAAGCTCAAATTACTTTACTGTGTCCCGGATTACGTCGGGTAGATATAGTCAGAAAGCAAAGGATTCCATGTTCAGCCATCCATTATTCATGATACTTTCAAGATTTGTTTAAAACTATTTATGCTCAGAAAGAAAATGGATACCTGTGCTTCAACTTTTCAATTTATAACATTTATGGATTATTATAAATTTTATAAAAAATTAGGAGAAAATACTAATTATTTGAGTCAATATTGAAGGTTTGAATCTTTTTCTCGATTCTCTGAATATTGAAAGTACCCATTTATTTTCTTCCAATCTAAATCCAGCTAATTATTTTCGTCAGTAATTCATTTTTTTCATATATAAACTATTATTATTGGCTCACATGGAGCTTTCACACAAGTCAACAACCGATCTGATTGGAAACTTGTGGTGTTCTCTGGAAGCTGAGTGACAAGAAGTCTCCTCAGACGTCAAGCTCTCTCCACCTCCTTCGATAGCATTTGCAAATAAATTTGCGTCATCGCAACAGCCATTTACCATTGATTTCTCGTTGGCAGTGGCCATTGGTTTATACTGGAATTTGAGTGGCACTAAGCCTCCCCAAGGTCCCAATTCTCTTCATGCTTGTCCAGCAGAGGACTGGTCAGCACTCTCTCCTCAGTCTTTCCATCCTCGTTGACCCTTCTCGGCTCTTTGGTATCACTTTTCTATTGGGGGAACGGTGATGAGACAATGGGAGGGGATGCGTGATGGGGGTGTAGAACTAGATATGCAGCTTCAGTGTTCTTCATTCCCTGTAATGCTTGTTTGTCATATTGTATTCTTGTATTATTCTCTGCATTCAAATGTTTTCCTTAATAGTTCAGCCATTTTCATTATCGTTAGTCGTTGTATTTTCGCAGTTATTCCTCTGATTCCAATTTCTGCCATTCTTTTTTCAAAGTTTTTCGGAATTGTTCCTAGTGCTCCTACTATTATCGGTATTATTTTGATTTTCGTCATCATCCAAATCTCTTTTAACTCTCTGGCTAACTCTGTGTATTTGCTTCGTTTCTCCTTTTCTTTCATGCTCATCCTGTGGTCAGCTGGGACAGCAAAGTCTACGATTTGACAGGATTTTTCTTTCTTGTTAATTATTACGACATCTGGTCTTCTTGCTTGGATGGGTTTGTCTGTCTGTATGTCCCTGTCCCATAGGATCTTGTGGTTCTCGTTTTCTAGTGTTGTTGCGGGTTTATGCTTGTACCATTTGTCTGTACGGGTAAAATGCAGCCGTTTGCACAATTCCCAGTGCACCGCCCTACCCACTTGGTCATGCCTGTTTTTGTATTTCTTTTGGGCCAGTTTGCTGCATTCACTTATTATATGGTTTATCATTTCGTCTCTTTGTCCAAAGAGTCTGCATTTGCTGTTCTCTTGTGTTTTATCGATCTTTGCTTTGATATGGTTGGTTCTTATCGAGTTATCTTGTGCTGCACTTATTAGAGATTCAGTTTCTCGGTTTATATGTCCTTTTCGCATTTATGTCCAGGTGTTTTTGTTATTCTCCTCTTTTGTCATTCTTATGAATCTTCCCTGTAGTTGTTTCTCTTCCCATTTCTCTTTTCTCGTTTTGCCATTTATCTCTCTGTTTTCTGTTTTGTTGTTTTTTTTTCAGTGTCTCTCGCTGCCATAACTATCCTTTCAGTGTTTTGCATTATGTATTTTTCTAGTTCTTTTTTCGTGTCCTTCACACAGTCTTCTATACAGATCAGTCCTCTCCTGCCATCTTTCCTTTTCATGTAGAGTCTGTCAATATCGTCTTTTGGGTGTAGTGCATTATGCATGGTCATGAGTTTCCTGGTCTTGTGGTCGAGCTGTCTCAGTTCTTCTTTTTTTTTCCACCCTATGAACGGTCCTGAGTATCTTACTAGTGATACTGCCCATGTATTTATACCTTTTATTAGGTTTCTGCTATATAATTTCGTTTCCAGGAGTTTTCTTCTTCTTCTTCTTCTTCTTCTTCTTATTATTATTATTATTATTATTATTATTATTATTATTATTACTACTACTATTATTATTGATGATGACCTAAAGAAACAAAGTTACCATTGACTTTTCATTAGAGAATATAGGATTTCTTTTGTGAATTCATTTCAAATAATAGAGGTTTCTATTTTCTTTCTCATCCCCCCATCACCTCGTAAAGTGGTTTCAGTCGAGGCTAGAACAAAGCCCTAACTTTTGTATGGCAGGCCGAATAGATATTTATTTATAAAATATATAAATAAATACATATTGGTCTTTATTATAGCGTATATAATTGAAACAAACGAAAAATGACAATGAGCTGTTTCAACAAATAAAAAGATTCGTAAATTTGATATTAAAAGCATTTATTTGTTTTAAATACAAATTTCATAAAAGTTGATCATTAATTTGATCATAAAAACTTCACAAATTTGATCATTAAAACTAGTTTGTTTTTCAACCGTAAGCATGTCGTTTCAATACTAAACGCATTTATTTAGTGTTAAAAAATAACTGATTTTAGTCAAAGTTTTAACACAAAAGTCAAAAGTTGTAACACAAAAGTCAAAAGTTGTAACACAAACGTCAAAGTTTTAACACAAAAGTCAAAAGTTGTAACACAAATGTCAAAGTTTTAGCACAAAAGTCAAAAGTTGTAACACAAATGTTAAAGTTTTAACACAAACGTCAAAAGTTGTAACACAAATGTCAAAGTTTTAACACAAAAGTCAAAAGTTGTAACACAAAAGTCAAAGTTTTAACACAAAAGTTGTAACACAAATGTCAAAGTTTTAACACAAAAGTCAAAAGTTGTAACACAAATGTCAAAATTTTAACACAAAAGTCAAAAGTTGTAACACAAATGTCAAAGTTTTAACACAAACGTCAAAAGTTGTAACACAAATGTCAAAGTTTTAAAACAAAAGTCAAAAGTTGTAACACAAATGTCAAAGTTTTAACACAAAAGTCAAAAGTTGTAACACAAATGTCAAAGTTTTAACACAAAAGTCAAAAGTTGTAACACAAATGTCAAAGTTTTAACACAAAAGTCAAAAGTTGTAACACAAATGTCAAAGTTTTAACACAAAAGTCAAAAGTTGTAACACAAATGTCAAAGTTTTAACACAAAAGTCAAAAGTTGTAACACAAATGTCAAAATTTTAACACAAAAGTCAAAAGTTGTAACACAAATGTCAAAGTTTTAACACAAAAGTCAAAAGTTGTAACACTAAGCATTTGTCTTAACAATAAGACAAAATAATATATTAATAAATTTAACACTAAACATGAGGCCATTTACCATACATCAGTTAATTGAGGAATATATATATATATATATATATATATATATATATATATATATATATATATATATATGTATATATATTTGATTTGTCTATTTAGCTAATCTCTACTTACTATTATATATAAAAGACATGTTGTGTGTGTTAGAGTTTTTTTTTTAATTTCAGGCCAATGCATTCTATGTGTCTGGGAGT
The DNA here is from genome assembly GCF_053919585.1 of Euprymna scolopes. NCBI lineage: Eukaryota > Metazoa > Mollusca > Cephalopoda > Sepiida > Sepiolidae > Euprymna > Euprymna scolopes. The sequence continues at coordinate 62,539,374 of NC_136517.1, read as the reverse complement.
GTTCTTGGATAGGTTTTGTTTTGGAATGTCTTCGATAAGTATCGAAAATCAATAATCAAAAAATTCTGATTAAAGTAGAAATCATTCGATTTGGACCAAAGTTAATTCTTTTTAACATCACAAATGCACTCGAAGGTCCCGGTGTATGAAAGCAACAGTAAGACAGGGAAGCGTTCGAAATGGGTGTTTCTATTTATGCTAGATAGTGGAATTCTCTTCCGGGTTCTTACTTTTTTGACTGTACTGACATCCAAAAGTTTAAGTGTAATGTAAACAGACATATTGCAGCTCAACTCCCTACATAGTATCCCTGCAAATTATGTCCCAGATAGTAGCACTGTATATTAAAGTGGAACCGCGTCTGGTTTTTCGGGAAAATGCAATAAATAAAAGATCACAATTGAATACTTGACTTTTTCATTTGAATTTTTAAGTCAAGTCATTATATAAAAATAATTTTATAAAATCAACAGTAGATTCTCTACAGTGCAATGCAGCGTACAATGTATTGTGAAATAAGTCCACGTGAGGAGGCATGTGAAGCTTCCTTCTAGTAGAGCACGGTGGGTCCCAAATTAGTGCAGGCAATTAATTGATTTGATTGAAAAAAAAGATGGGCGATTTCACCGATGTCGATGACAATAGAAGTATTGGAAGCGTGAAACATTCAATCTCTCCGCTAATTTACTATATAAAGGGTAGATGTCTTTTTGTATGCCCAGTTAAAAATAAAATAATGCACAACAAAATTTCACAAAGTTGGTATTTTTTTAATCAGCGTAAGTTCGAATAAATAACATACAATTTAGACAAAACAATTGATTTATTGGGAGTTAGAAGACCATTTATATCATTTAATGTTATCAAAACGTACACGCATCTTTTAATGTTATCATGTAATATAAAGTAACCAGGATTTGTTTTTTCACATTGTTATTTTCCTTGCGTCGACATGAGTTATGTGTGTGCGTATGGACAAACGCATGAATCGGCTGGGTGAAGAAAGGAAGGGGAAGAGGGGATAGAAAATATGTCTTTTGCCACCAACAATGCCAAATAACTCTGCTAGTAGAATTAAAATTTAAGTTATGCAAAATGCATTACGTAATAGGTTAAAATACAAACAAAACTTGTGCGTCTGTGCGCATGCGTGTTTTTCGCCTATGCATAACCTTGATGAATGCACATTGATTTTTCGTTTACTGTTAATCGAATATCTATAGAAATCAAATCTAAAAGAAAACAAAACTTAATGAAATTTTTAAAAAGTCTTATAAAAAAAATGCAAACGATTATATTTTTTAATCATGTTTCTCCAAGTCACTATTCCACAATATGTCTACACCCGGCCAACGCCGGGTAAATGCAGATAGTAAGATTTTTTCTTTTTTTAAAAAATGCTATAATAGTCAAATAAGAATCTTCTCCCAGGCAAAAAAGACTTAAACAAAAATATAATAAAATGAAATAATCCTTGTCAATTTTATGGACTCATCGCTGAACTTGTCTATAAATGGCATTTTTTTGTTCTCACAGGTGACTAAACGAAAAAAATCGTCCGCCCTTTGAAGTGCAGAAATCGGACACGGATTGATACTAACAATCTCACATATATAATTTAAAAGAAGACGAGAAGGAAGAAAAAGTAAAGAAAAACATTCACATCACAAATACAAAAAATAAGAATTCAAAACAGACATTGATATGAACAGTTGATTTAAGTACGGACATTTGATTTCTGTTACAAATACTTCAGTGTAGCATTAAACGCGAGACAGATTTTAATAACTAGCATTGCATCTGCCAAATCGATATTTTATTCTCCCTAGCCAGTTAATTACGAAGAATTATGAAGATTATGATGAAAAAGAAATTCCAATCTATTTCATCGAAAGCATATTCTATCCGATCTAATAATTTTTAATAGCATAAAAACGATTCATTAATGATACTGCTCTGTTTTTTTATAAATGCGGATTGCCAAAATAGAATGTCCATGTAGTACTTATTCAGATATTTTGCATCATTTGAGTTTATATTTCTCACAACTTACTTTTTAATTCTATTATTTTTATAATTACTGTTTAATATTAACGATACTTGTATCCCTGCATTGCACGACGTTAAAGATGAAAAATATTCACAACACAAATACCCTAATAATATTTACTAGCAGAACCCGTGGAAAGTCCACGGTAGCTGAAATTTTTTTTTTAAACACATTATAAATAAAAATGAATAGAAAATAGAATAAACAAATAACGATGGATTTAAAACAATTTTAACAAATTCTTTTGGAACCTTTTAAATCTAAAAAAATATTCATGTAAAAAAAATTTAGATTTTTTACATGAAAATTCAACACACAACACATTGTATTGTCTTTCTGAATATTTTTTTTATAAATTATAAAAAAAAACATATGTCAATTGACTTGCACATTTTTTTTAATTTTAAAAAGAAAATGCAATAAAAACTTCCAACATAACTTTTTATTATAAAATAAGATAGCCAATTTGAAACCATAAACAGACAGTCATGTTTTTTTGTTACGTTTTTAATTTTTGAGAGGAAATGGTTTTAATGGTTTTTAACTAATAAAGAGCGACTATAAAGGGATTTAATTCGTTTCTCATTAATTAATGTTTGTGCTGATGATGACTTTTTGTAACATTGGGTGTACGGACAAGTAACTTTAGATTAAAAAAAAACACAAGGCTTGTTATCATATCTCTGCTATAGTTACCTCCTTAATAGCAGCTAAAATAACACCTACGCGGTCGAGTTTCAATCCCAGTTTGAGGCCGTTGCTGGTTTCACTGAAAGCTGTGATACAGAGAAACAGTTTGCGGAGTTATATATATATATATGATGAAAATAATGGAAATAGTATTCCGACAAAATAGAAAAATAAAAAGGAACAAACCGTATTGTGTGTTCATCAACGTTTCGTCTTTATTTCGAAAGTCTCGAAATAAAGACGAAACGTTGATGAACACATAATACGGTTTGTTCCTTTTTATTTCTCTCTCTCTCACCCCCCTCTCTCTCTCTCTCTCTAATATATATATATATATATATATATATATATGTGTGTGCGTGTGTGTGTGTGTGTGTGTGTGTGTGTTAAGATTTTTTGTTCTTTAGAAGCGCCAGTTGAGTTTGAATAAAATAAATACGTATTATATACGTTTGAAACAACAAAATAACAACGCATTATTACAAAATAAACAGACATTTATTTTGTTTGAAAATTATATTGAAATTCATAAATATATTTCGAGGCAAAGCCTCATCATCAGTATGTCTTTCTTTCTTTTTGTCATGTTGTTGCTGGGGCAGATAATCAGAAAGTAGAAGTCCGTTTGTTGTTTTTACGGTAGTTTTTTTTTTTAATCTCGGAACGGTGCGTTAGGTCACGCGGGATTCACGTTAAGATTTCTTGTTCCTTAGAAGCACCGGTTGAGTTTGAATAAAAGAAATACGTATTATATACGTTTGAAACAAAAAACAATATATAATGCGTATTCATTTTATTCAAACTCAACCGACGCTTCTAAGGAACAAGAAATCTTAACGTGAATCCCGCGTGACCTAACGCACCGTTCCGAGATTTAAAAAAACTACCGTAAAAACAACAAACGGACTTCTACTTTCTGATTATCTGCCCCAGCAACAACATGACAAAAAGAAAGAAAGACATACTGATGATGAGGCTTTGCCTCGAAATATATTTATGAATTTCAATATAATTTTCAAACAAAATAAATGTCTGTTTATTTTGTAATAATGCGTTGTTGTTTTTGTTTCAAACGTATATAATACGTATTTATTGTATATATATATATATATATATGTGTGTGTGTGTGTGTGTGTGTGTGTGTGTGTGTGTGTGTGTGTTTTATATGTATGGATGTTGTCTTAGTATATATACAATTTTCTTATATATTGGTTGTGGAATTGCAGTCACTAGCAAAATATCTAGCTAATTTTCATATTCTTTTAAACATTTTAATTAATTCCCTATTAGTTTTTTCGGTTTTCTTATGGGATGATCATTTTTAGTTAACTATTACATATAATTATATTCATGCAGATATTCTACATGATTTATACTTGCATAATATTTGCGTAAAAAGATTACAGCAAACAAAAAAGGTATGTATATATATATATGTATATATATACCTATGTATACCTATATATTGTTGTTGCATCTATAAAAGAGAAAATGTTTGTCTGTCTGAGTGTCTGTCTGTGTGCACATTTCCCTACGCATCAATTTTAAATCTAAAGACTCGAAATTTGATATACAGGGTACTGAGATTTGGAAAAATCTATGTGATCGGTTTTCGGCCAGAAATTTGGCTGTTAAGCGGTCAAAGTTCAACGATTTGACCGTTGATAACTCTACCAAACTCCTCCGACAGTTTTGCGTCTAAACACTTGAAATTTTAGATATAGGTTCCTTAGACATGGCTCTAACTTAATAACTTGATTTGAGCCCAAAACAATAAATGTTAAGGGGTCATAATAGGGGTCAAAGTTAAAAGAATTGACCGTTTTTTTGGGGGGAGGGGGCTCGGCAAAAATCTCTAAACACCCGGGCAACGCCGGGCTGAACTGTTAGTATATATATAAAAGTGAACGTGTCTGTGCGTCTGTGTGTCTGTGTATGTGCCTGTCTGTGTGTCTATGTAAATTTCCCTACGCAATAACTCTCAATTTTTAGTCTCTAGACTCGAAATTTAATATACGGGATACTGAAATTTGGGAAAGTCGATGTGATCGGTTTTCGGCCAGAAATTTGGCTGTTAAGGGCTCAAATTCAACGATTTCACCGTTAAGAACTCTACCCAACTCCTCCGACAATTGTGGGTCTAAACACTTGAAATTTTAGATATAGGTTCCTTGGACATGGATCTAATTTAATAACTTGATTTGAGCCCCAAACAATAAAATCTTAAGGGGTCATAATAGAGATCAAAGTAAAAAAAAAATTGATCTCTGCGGTCTTTACCAAATTACTTAGACAATTTCTGGTCTAAACATTTGAAATTTTACATAAAGGGTATTCAGAGATAGGGCAAGCCTTTTCACCGGTTTGGGTCGAAAATTTTTAATTACTAATATATAAATGTATGTATGTATGTATGTTAGCATGCCTGCCCAACACTTTCGAGAGAGGCGACGGATGTTCTCAAGATCAGTAGCGTTTTTAAGTTCGAATTTTCAGACGACAAATATCGAAAAATTGGCTAAAACCATTAATATCTTCACCTTAAACTGGGGTGGGGGATCACTTTTTTCGCCGATATTTTTGAAAGTCATCTTCTCCTTTCGATTGTGTAGCCTTAATTTAAAAAAATGTCACTTCCGGTTTGGCGTTGGTCGTAACAGCATAGACGTCAGGTTTTTTCCCCGTTTTTTTTTCTCCTTTGCGGTACGGATTCGAGCCTGCCTTCCTACTACCACTTTTTCTTTTTTTTTGCTCAATATACACATCCAAACACCCGGGCAACGACGGGCTGAAATGCTAGTATATATATAAAAGTGAACGTGTATGTGTGTCTGTGTACATTTCCCTACGCAATAACTCTCTCAATTTTTAGTCTACAGACTCGAAATTTGATATACAGGTTACTGAGATTTTGAAAAATCGATGTGATCGGTTTTCGGCCAGAAATTTGGCGATTAAGGTGTCAAAGTCCAACGATTTGGCCTTTGAGAACTCTACCAAACTCCTCCGACAGTTTTGCGTCTAAACACTTGAAATTTTAGATATAGGTTCCTTAGACATGGATCTAACTTAATAACTTGATTTGAGCCCAAAGCAATAAATGTTAAGGGGTCATAATAGGGATCAAAGTTAAAAAAATTGACCTTTTTTTTTTTTTTTGCTCAGCATGCACCTCCAAACACTCGGACAACGTTGGGCACCCATGCTAGTATATCTATAAAAGTGAACGTGTCTGTGTATCTGTGTGTCTGTGTGTCTGTGTGTCTGTCTGTGTGTGTACATTTCCCTACGCAATAACTTTGTCAATTTTTAGTCTAGAGACTCGAAATTTGATATACAGAGTACTGAGATTTGGGAAAATCGATGTGGTCCGTTTTCGGCCAGAAAGTTCAACGATTTTACCTTTAAGAACTCTACCAAACTCCTCCGACAATTTTGGGTCTAAACACTTGAAATTTTAGATATAGGTTCCTTGGTACTAGGAAGGCAGACTCAAACCCGTACCGCTATAGGTTCCTTGTTATATAAGGGGTTATAATAGGGGTCAAAGTTAAAAAAATTGACCGCCTTTTTTTTTTTTTTTTTGCTCAACATACACATCCGGGCAACGCCGCGCTGAAATACTAGTATATCTATAAAAATGAAAATGTCTGTCCGTCCGTCCGTCCGTCTGTCTGTCTGTCTGTCTGTGTACATTTCCCTACTAAATAACTCTGTCAATTTTCGGTTTCGAAATTTTACATACGGAGTACTGAGATATGGGAAAATCTTTGTAATCCGTTTTCGGTCAGAAGTTTCGCTGCTAAGGGGTCAAAGATCAACGATTTGACCTTTGAGAACTCTACCAAACTCCTGCGCAAATTTTAGGTTTAAACACGTGAAATTTTATATATAGTTTACTTGGACATGGATCTAACTTTATAATTTGATTTGAGCCCAAAACAGTAAATGTTAAGGGGTCAAAATTGAGGTCAAAGATTAAAAAAAAATTTGACGTCTGTGGTCTCTAATGAATAAGTTAGCCAATTTTCGGACTAAACATTTGAAATCTTACATAAAGTATTCAGACATAGAGCAAGCTCTTTAATTTTTTTTTTCTGAAAATTTGGCTTCCAAGAGGTCAAAGCTCAAAAGATTTTATCTTTGCGGACGCTACCAAACTATTAAGGCAATTTTGGGTCTAAACATGGGAAATGTTACATAAAGGCATGCAGCAAGCTTTTTAGTCAATTTTTGGGTGAAAATTTGGCTGGCAAGAGGTCAAAGTTAACCGAGTTGACCATTGCAGACTCTACCAAACTCCTCCGCCGTTTGGGTTTAAACACTTGAAATTTTAGATGTAGGTTACTTGGACATGGGTCAAACATTTTAATTTAATTTGAGCCCAAAAGAATAAACGTTAAGGGGGTCAAAATTGGGGTCAAAGTTAAAAGAAAATTTGACGTCTGCAGTCTCTACCAACTTTTCTCTATGGTAGTTAAGGAAGCCTATTATATAGAAAGGCATTACCATACGTATGCACACTTTTTAATATATACATATGCACATAAAGTTATGAACAGTACATAGGACCCGCGCAAAGCCGGGCGGAATTGCTAGTTGATAATAAAAAAATAGTGATTTGAAATGCTGTTTTAAACTGACCAACCAGTTGATGATCCTCCCTTCACTTTTTCTTTGCATTTTTTCCTGTTTATTTATACTTCTTTCCCTTTCCTTGTTACTCGTTGGCAATTTCTCTTTCCTTTGTAAAGGTAGATAAAAAAATCTTTCATATAAAGACGATGATCTCGAATTTAGTCTTGAAAATGATTTTTTGGCCAGATGTGAGCTCTCTGAGAAGAGGCATTGTTGAGTCATGTATGCACATATGTAGCCAGTAATGTTTGCATTAAATGGTCTCTATAAACAGTGTAATTTACAAACGTACTCTAATACAGAGCTATATCCAGAACAATAACAGTAGTGAAAACGGGACTAGTAATAATGATAGTGTTATCTTAAATATCAATAAACTAAATAAAAATAATAGCCTTCTAAAGAGACTTTTTATATAAGTTCAACGGGTTTGTTGAAAAATAGTACCTCTAGACACATTTATATCTTTAATAACAGCATTCTTTTAAGATCTACGTTATTTGTGATCCTGAAGATAAAAATATATAAAAAATATTGGCTTCAAACTTCAATGGCAATTGATTAAAAAATGAGGTCCTTAGGACATGTATTGTTCTCTGTAGGGATGAAACCATTTTCATTATTAAATGTAAGGGTTCTTTGTAAAATAAAACGAATGAGATATCTAGTTGCATGCATAAAATTTGACACAAATATAATCTCTTTAGAGTTCATTAATTATTATCTGGTCACTACATCCTCTTTTAAATTTTCTAATTTTAATTTAGGCTCAATAATCTATTTGTAGTTGAAATTTTTAATAATCTATTTGTAATTTAAATTTTTAATAATCTATTTGTAATTTAAATTTTCAATAATCTATTTGTAATTTAAATTTTTAATAATCTATTTGTAATTTAAATTTTCAATAATCTATTTGTAATTTAAATTTTTAATAATCTATTTGTAATTTAAATTTTCAATAATCTATTTGTAATTTAAATTCTTAATAATCTATTTGTAATTTAAATTTTCAATAATCTATTTGTAATTTAAATTTTCAATAATCTATTTGTAATTTAAATTTTCAATAATATATTTGTAATTTAAATTTTTAATAATCTATTTGTAATATAAATTTTCAATAATCTATTTGTAATTTAAATTTTCAATAATCTATTTGTAATTTAAATTTTTAATAATCTATATGTAATTTAAATTTTTAATAATCTATTTGTAATTTAAATTTTTAATAATCTATTTGTAATTTAAATTTTCAATAATCTATTTGTAATTTAAATTTTTAATAATCTATTTGTAATTTAAATTTTCAATAATCTATTTGTAATTTAAATTTTTAATCTAGACCTTATATTATTTAATTCTTACTTACGATATTAGTTATGCACCTCCCCAGCCCTGGTGCTCCAGTTTTTTTTTATGTTCATATGTATTTTTGTTTTTATGTTCCTCTAAAATTAAATTATGATAGATATTATGGGTTTATGCAGTACAATACAACAGATCGTTTGATATGTCAGAATATCTGTATATTATCAAATATATAATTTAACAAATATTTGATAAACATTTAGGCAATTTGATATCTTTTAATATAGAAAAGGAATTATTGTATTTTAATTAAAATTCATATCAACTTTCTTTTCACTAGTTGGATTTATAATTAGATTAATTATATTGTTTTTTTACCAACAATATTTTACATTTGTGATTCTACAGTTTTTGACCTGATACATTCGTTAAATGTGCAACATCCATTCTATATTTCTTTTAGTATATCTTTTTCTCAGAAATTACCGAGCAGATCTTCCTGAAATCCTGTGCAGTTAGGGATTAATAGGGATTAATAGGAATTAGTATTTAATGCAAAAATTAGCACAGATTTAACCATATTCAACCATCAATTTGGCACGAACCACTGATTTTAAGTCAACGAGCTGTAACGTTTTCCCATTCTTAACGGACAAAAAAAAAAGTCTTGTTAAAAGGTCATTCCAAAAGTAAAGCCTCAAATTTTTTAACAGAAAAAATTGAAGAACTACAAAGACGGAAGTGGTACCATCGAAATAAACGACCTTTTGTACTCCAGAATTTATTTTTCTATGTAGTCATCACCATTTTCAATGCATTTTTGCCAAGAATTCAATGAGGCTTATCTGCTTCTGACGCACATCCATGACAAGGGTTGCTTTATTAGAGTCTTACACCGTCGATACCTGCAACAAAGAGATTAGGCCATAAATGCATGAGTTCAGTCATCATAACAATGCAATTTGTAATCCCCTCTGATCAGTTAGAAGACATTACTTTTGGAACACAGTTTGTATATTTGTAAATTCTTCGCACTTACATCTACACATATCTTAACTATGTGTATGTTTTTTTATTCTTCCTAAAATTCTTATTATCTTTCGAACTATTTTTCATTTTATTGAACTTTGATCTAGATTAGTAATTTATTTTATTTATCTTCATTTTAATAGTTTGTTTTGCTGATAATAAACTTTTATCGTCTGTTCTAGAAAATTATAAATTAATATTGGATCTTCAATTATTATTTTTGATCCATAAAGAATATCATAGGTCCATATTGTAATTTCAATATTTATTTTAAATACTCAATGTAACATTTATCAATTATGTTTATATAAAGTTAGGTATGTTTATATATTTGAAAGCACATAATTCACTCATGAACTAATTAACTGATCATTACAGATTTTGAAACACAGCTGCTAAGTGTAAGGGTTAAAAAAAAGAGGTGCTATATTTTGTTTTAATTTAGTTTTATGCGAAGGGGTCAATGAAAGAGGTGAAAGCCCTTCGTCAAAATTCATATAACTCAGAGTTTTATGACAATTTACCAACAGGTATTAACAATAAGCATTAGATATAAATTAATGAATATTCCAAATCTTCAATTTATCTTTTAGGTATTTTATAGAGTTTTATGGTCTATAATATTGACGAAACTTTCTATTGGAAAATTTTAATGTATTAGATTTTCATTAAATTGTACTCAATTTTATTTATATATTAGATTTTCATTTTTCATTAAATCTTAATTATATTTTAATATATTAGATTTTCATTAAATTTTATATATTAGATTTTCATTAAATTTTAATATATTAGATTTTCATTAAATTTTAATATATTAGATTTTCATTAAATTTTAATGTATTAGATTTTCATTATATTTTAATATATTAGATTTTCATTATATTTTAATATATTAGATTTTCATTAAATTTTAATATATTAGATTTTCATTAAATTTTAATATATTAGATTTTCATTAAATTTTAATGTATTAGATTTTCATTAAATTTTAATGTATTAGATTTTCATTATATTTTAATATATTAGATTTTCATTAAATTTTAATATATTAGATTTTCATTAAATTTTAATATATTAGATTTTCATTAAATTTTAATATATTAGATTTTCATTAAATTTTAATATATTAGATTTTCATTAAATTTTAATATATTAGATTTTCATTAAATTTTAATGTATTAGATTTTCATTAAATTTTAATATATTAGATTTTCATTATATTTTAATATATTAGATTTTCATTAAATTTTATTCAAAGACATTAAACACCGTTTGTCAATCAAATCGTTTTATTGTTTGCTCTTCTTGGAGATCCAGCGCGGTTCACTGGGAGGAGGAAGCTTCACATGTCTCCACAGAGTGACTTAGTCCACAATACATTGCACTGTAATGAACCTACTGTTGATTTTATAAAATCATTTTCATATATAATGGCTTTAATTAAAGTTTAGAATGCAAAAGTCAAGTATCAGAGTTCAATTTTGCTCTAAACAGAAACATTCATTTTGAACGCGCTACTATAATATCAAAGAACCTACTGTTAATTTTTATATGTCCGGCCTTCGGCGTGTGTGGTAATAAAACTTCTCAAATATACATGTGATGTTTTATTGCGTAAAGTGTTCATGTTGTTCAAAATCGCCTGTTCCTTTTCATTGAATTATTTCGATTCTCGATACTTATCAAAGACATTCCGATACAAAAACTACACAAGAACACTGTTAGGTAATTAAAGTACTTCGTGTGAAATTTCATAAAAATCGGCCCAGCCATTTTTTGAGTCCATAGTGAATGAACACACACACACACACACACACACACACACACACACACACACGCACACACACGCACACACACGCACACACACGCACACACGCGCACACGCGCACACACACACGCACACACACACGCGCACGCGCACGCACACACACGCACACACACGCACACACACGCACACACGCGCACACGCGCACACACACACGCACACACACACGCGCACGCGCACGCGCACATACATACACACACACGCACACACGCGCACACACACACACGCACACGTACGCGCACGCACACACACACACACGCACGCGCACGCACACACACGCACGCGCGCACACACACACACGCACGCGCACACACACACGCACACACACGCGCGCACACACACACGCACACACACACACGCGCACACACACACGCACACACACACAGTCGCACACGCACACACACACGCACACACACGCGCACACACACACACACGCACACACACACACGCGCACACACACACACGCACACACAGTTTCTTTTATATAGTAGTAGACATATCGTTAAGCACTTTACTTTGAAATAAAAAAACGTCGGTCACTTAGCCCACACATGTGTAGATCATGAGATTAAAAATATTACTTGATCACTCTAGACGTACTTGAATGGCATTTACACTTTATAAATGTAAATTTCAACTAAATTCTTGCCGCGGTTCATGCTGGCCAAGGGGCCTGTTCCTTGCTAATGAAATCAGAGATAGTTTTGTGCCCAAGTTCAAATCCCTCGACCAGCAGAAATCATGAGACCCTACGCTGATGATTCTCGAAAGGATGAAACAGTAATAACTTTAGTCGATGCAAATGGTCGCCACACGACAGAACGGACAGTGCAGTAGACCCCAGGTTTTTTCCTTATCCAAGAGCTATGATTTAATGAAGACTGAGTGTGCATCTCTTCCAGTGGTCTGCACCTGGACGTAGGAATTTCCAGGTTATAAATGTATATATATATATATATATATATATATATATATTGCGTATATATATATATATACATATATATATATATATATATATATATATATATATATATATATATATATATATATATATATATATTGGGTATGTGTAGTCAAAACCGATCTAACCATTGTGTTGTCGTCGTCAAAATCCTACCGAACGTGTTGGTTGAGTGTTTTATTTTTAAGCTAGCCAATGCCGTTGGGTACGTCTCAGCATGACACATACGTTCTTATTCCTCTTCTTCTTCTTCTTCTTCTTCTTCTTCTTCTTCTTCTTCTTCTTCTTCTTCTTATCATCATCATCATCATCATCATCATCATCATCATCATCATCATTATTCTTCCACATCGGGGGGGGGGGGAACATGAACGATCGAATGTGAGTGAAACTTTTTTCTACTCCGTCTGGCTACCATAGCTCTAAGATACTTATTGAGTGCTTCACACACAAACCAAACGGAGACATTAAGTCTGGCCATTACAGTTCACCTTGTAATGAGTCTTAGGCCCCCCATTGAATTGGGTCAAACACCTACAGAGGATGACACGTTCTTCGCAATCATTCCTATTCAGTACATGTCGTCAGTGACCACCGGCTAAGTGATTCTTCCCCCACAATTAATAAATACATAAAAATCAAGAAACATTCATGATAGAAAGGTAAAAATGCACTAATGAGATGCTGCTAATTGGTGCATTATTTCAAGAAAGGGAGAGGGATGGGGTAGGAAGAAAAATGGGAGAGAGGGAAAGAGAAAGAGAGACTGAAGAAGATAGATGGATAGACAGAAAAAGATGCAAAGACAGACAGACAGACAGACAGACATGGATCGAGTTTAAACTATTGGCATGCTGATTTTCCCCACTCTGTACTTAATACTTGTATACCCTGCAGTGTGCGTCTATGTTTTGACTCCATCTCAGACTCACTGTGTTTTGTGAAAAATAACTGTTGATTGTAATCAACACGAGCCAACATGCAGTTTGAGCGGTGAAAACCATAATGAAACTTCTATAGCTCTCCATGCGTTTAACATTTCACCCTTGATGACCGTTTTTTTTTTTTTTTTTTTTTTTTTTTTGCATTTTCACTTTAAACAAGGAACAGTGCCACTTGGATGTAGGGAGCCATTATTTGGAACATAATTGCAGGGACACTATGTAGGGAGTTGAGCAGCAAGATGTCCGTTCACATTACACTTGAACGTCTGCATACCAGTACAGTTGTGGAAGCAGGGACCCAGGAGGGAATTCAAAGTCTAGCAATTTAAGGGAAGAAACTGTTAGAGTAAAAGACTTTCCAGCATCTAGTGATCTCTAGTGTGTAGGGTTGGGATTTTCCTACTTTTTGAGTTTCTTGAAGGGGTACAAGTGATTGGAGTTCGTCAGAGCATCTTCCATTAAAGTATTTTTAAAATAGGTACAGTCATGCAACATTTCGCTGTTGGGTCATCACTTAAAACGTTGGGTTGACAGTGCAAGAGCTATCAGGTTGCTCCAGAAGATATCTCACTACTGATGCAATTCTCTATCTATATAAAAGCCAAGTACGGCCAAGGATGGAATACTGTTGCCATATCTGAGCAGGAGCTGCCAAAAACAGCCTATCATGCCTTGACAGAGTACAAAATAGACTTCGTGGTTTAGTGGGGATGCCCTTTTCTCTACCCTGCAACCCCTCTCCCACAGAAGAGACGTTGCGAGCCTATCCTTGTTTTATCGTTATTTTCATGGCAGGTGCTCGTCTGAACTCCAATCCCTGGTCCCCCCTCGCCAATCTTTCACGAAAAACACCCGTCTAGCTGAATCCACTGTGAAAAATTTTCCCCACTCTATATCTGTGCCTAAATCAAAACGCGGATTTCATGAACAAATCTTCTTTCTTAGAACTGCACGCCTGTGGAACTCTGTTCCGTCTGCCTGCTTCCCTCCGGACTACAACTTGGATGTCTTCAAGTCTAATGTTAACAAATTCCTAATGAACCGCCCCCCTAATTAAACACTTCATAAAATCTCCTCACTAACGTAATGTACTTGCAATAACCCTTATCCCTGAGTAGCTTCCGGGCCTTGATAAATGGTGATCACTGTGTAAAAAAAAAAAAAAAAACCTTGTCTGAGAGAGAAAATCAAGTAGCAGATGCGCCATCCCAAATGTGGCAACAATACATTGTAGAGCCATAAGATACTCTCAGTAACCTTCTAGCACTGTAGAGAAAGCCACTGTTCTTCGCAGCAACCTTGGCAATGCCCTCAATGTGTCTGTTTCAATTTATATTCCCTGTGAACGTTAAGCTGCGGAGTTTTAATAAAGAACTTTCAGGTAGCGTATCATTAATCATGACTATCAGTAGTTGAGAAGGTTTTTTTTTTTTTTGATTATTATTAAGCGAAGGAAGCTTAGTTTGACCTTGATAACTAATATTTGAGAACGGCCCCATTATGACGAAATTATTTTTAAGCTTTGAGTCAAGGCCCAGCTATAGCGTATCAATTGTAATTTGCCAATATCGTCTATCTATACATCAATAAATGTATTTTTGTGTATGTATTGATATTCATATTAAAACCCCCTTTTACTATTTATTTGAACAGAAAACACAACTTTGTTATATATGGGTTGCGGAATTGCATTCGTCTGCAAAAGATCTAATTTGCATATACATTGAAACATTCATTTTAATTAATTCCCTATTAGTTTTTTTTTTCGGTTTTCTTATGAGATGATCGCCTTTAGTTTACTATTACATGTAATTATATATAGAATTATATTATAGTTAAATATTACGTGTAATTATATACAGAATTATATTGTAGTTAACTATTACGTGTAATTATATATATAATTATATTATAGTTAACTGTTACGTGTAACTATATATAGAATTATATTATAATTAGCTATTACGTGTAATATATATATATATATATATATATATATATATATATATATATATATATATAAAAGTGAACGTGTCTGTGTGTGTGTGTGTGTGTGTGTCTGTGTGTGTACATTTTCCAACGCAATAACACTGTCAATTTTCAGTCTACAGACTCGAAATTTGAGATACAGGGTACTCAGATTCGGGAAAATCTTTGTGATCGGATTTTGGCCAGAAAAAAAGCGGTAATTTTTGTAACTTTGACCCCTATTATGACCCTTTAACGTTTATTCTTTTGGGCTCAAATCAAGTTATTAAATTAGATCCATGTCCAAAGAACCTATATCTAAAATTTCAAGTGTTTAGACCCAAAATTCGCGGAGGAGTTTGATAGAGTTCTCAAAGGTCAAATCGTTGATCTTTGACCCCTTAACAGCCAAATTTCTGGCCGAAAATGGGTTACAAAAATTTTCCCAAATCTCAGTACCCTGTATATGAAATTTCGAGTCTGTAGATTAAAAATGGAGAGAGTTATTGAGTAGGGAAATGTACACAGACAAACAGATACACACAGGCAGACAGATACGTTCACTTTTATAGATATACTAGCACTTCAGCCCGGTGTTGCCCGGATGTTTGGAGGCGTATGTTGAGCAAAAAAAAAAAAAAAAAGAGCGGTCAGTTTTTTTTAACTTTGACCCCTATTATGACCCCTTAACATTTATTGCTTTGGACTCAAATCAAGTTATTAAGTTAGACCCATGTCCACGGAACTTATATCTAAAATTTCAAGTGTTTAGACACCAAATTGTCGGAAGAGTTTGGTAAAGTTCTTAAAGATCAAATCGTTGAACTTTGAGCCCTTAACAGCCAAATTTCTGGCCGAAAACCGATCACATCGATTTTCCCAAATTTCGAGTCTGTAGACTAAAAATTGACAGAGTTATTGCGTAGGGAAATGTACACGCACAGACACACAGACACACCGATACACAGACACGTTCACTTTTATAGATATATAGATTACTAGGGTTTGTATTACTGTACACATAGATTCGAAAAAGTTGTCAAAAAACAAATATATAACAAATAAATGTTATCAAAGGCAAGATAAGTTACTTTTCTACAAAACTGGATACATTTTTCGTGTTTTTATTCAATGTAACATGTTTATTCAGCTCGAAAACCATACAGTGTTTACTGATGTATTGGAACATTCAAGATGGCGTCTGATTCTCTCTTTAACACGGTAAGTTTGGGAAAAGATGTTATATATAAAAAAACGGATAAAATATTGTTAAAAACTCGCTCAATATATGTTACCGTGACATAGGTTGACATATATTCGGCGGGTTTTTAATAGTATTTTGTATAGTTTTTTTTTTATTTATAACACCTTTTTCCAAACTTACGGTGTTAAAGAGGGTGTGAGACGCCATCTTGAATTTTCGAATACATCGGTAAACACTGTATTTTTTTCGAGCTGAATAAATATGTTACATTGAATAAAACACAAAAAATATATCCAGTTTGGCAGAAAAGTAACTTATCTTGCCTTTGATAACATTTATTTGTTATATATTTGTTTTTTGACAACTTTTTCGAATCTATGTGTACAGTAATGCAAACCCGATTACTATATATTGGGTTCAATATGATATATACGAAATCTGCATTAATTAACATATCATATTAAACCGTATTTTACGACCGGGCAATGCCGGGCGACCTGCTAGTATAATATTATGATGTCGCTTTTCTCTCTTTATGGTACAGTTTCAACGGGAAGATAACGAACACTTTTTAAGCAATTTTTTTTACACATAATACTTACGGAAGTTCCTAAACCGGTTTTCACGAAACTATGCGTACAGTTCATCGTGTTTAAAAAATTATTACATTTATTCTGTACAAAGTGCTTTTCTCGAATACTCATTTTCATAATAAAAGCAAAGAGTTTCCCTCTCTTTCCATTTTAGTACTCTCGCTCTTTTTACATTACCAGATTCATTAATTGATACAATTATTATCAGGCAATTATTTCATTTTGCAGTCATACTAATTCCAACATTTTATTCTCACTTGATTTTGAAAATAACATGTGAGTGTGAAGAGTTTACAAATATACAAAAGATGTTTCAAAAGTAATGCCTCTTAATTGATCAGAGGGGATTACAAATTGCATTGTTATGATGACTGCACTCATGCGTCATGACTTAAAAGATTCGTCACCTGCAGATATTTTGAATATAAAATGCAGAAATTTTGAAAATAAAATGTTTTCTCTCAAATTCTAAATGGCGTCGTGAATGTGATTTTACAATAAGTGATTATCGGAATACTTGAATTTCAAAATTGAAGAATAATAAGCATTTATTTTTCAAGCGAAAAATAATTATTTTTATGCCGGGCTTTTCGACATTTTTTGTATCAATCGATGTGAAAACAAATGGAGCGATTGGCTCGTTCTCGTGGAACTTCCACGACAGCCTTGATTAATGGCATGCTACAACCGGACCCATCATCAGTTGACTTGGTTCTTCTAGTCTTCTCAATCGCCATTATTTAAGAGAACGCCTTTAATCTGCTCTCGGTTTGCCAAGCTAGTGTAGCCAACGCTGGGTCCGGGTGAATGCCGCAAACTCAAAAAGTATAATAATAATAATTCAGGAGGTTGAATTGAATAGTAGTGATAAGAATCAGAAGAAGAATCCAGTGTAAAATGGAGTTGTAACAATCAAGCAAAGATGACTGAGGCGAATGGATAAATTATTTACAAAATTTATTTTTTATAAAAGATTTTAAATGAAAAAAAAGATACGAAAGTTTCTTGGTCGAAAAGTCTCTTTCTCTGACTGAGATAATTCAATGTTTTTCCATGTAATAAAAAAGACAGTTCCTCAACTGAGGTATAAAAAGATCTACATGTGATGAAGTAGAAAAGTCCTGCGACTGAATTAATTAAATGTTTTTATGTATTGAAATAATCAAGGAAAGTCTTTGACTTTGAATTAATTGAATGTTCTGAAGGAGACAAGTAAGAGTTCTTGGTTAGAAATAACCAGTCTTTTTATGAAGAATTAAAATTCCACCGCTAACTTAGTGGTGAGATAGAATGCAAAGTCCATTAGGATTGCAAGTCCGTGTCCACGTGAAGGAATTAATTGTCGTGGCACGCGTGTGTTTAACGTCCAAACGTGGACGGGTCGATGTTGATGTTTACGCCATGGTGTTCAAAGGTTCGATCCCTGGTTTTGGGCGAAAGATGCCCTTTTTATACGTGTCCGACCGGCTCCAGGGAGGCATTCAGAAACAAACGTTTTTTTTTTTTAATTTGTTTTCCTTGTAATCCGATTGGATGAAAAGAATAACATTCTTATGACGTAAGATGCTTTAAATGACGTCCGCACGAATAACTGAAATTTCGTTTAAGAACCCCGAATTTGCGTGGGTGGGCAAAGAGAATGTACACGCAGCTGAAACGATGTTTATACATCCACGCGCGCCCAACTGGGTTTTACTGTTGAGGCAGCGCGCCATTATTTTGTACTACTAATAATAAAAAATAGGTTCTTATAATAATAAAAATATAAGTGCTAATAATAATAAAAACATAAATGCTAATAATAATAAAAAAATAAGTGCTAATAATAATTTTAAAAAAATAAGTGGTAATAATAATAAAAAATAAGTGGTAATAATAATTTAAAAGAAATAAGTGGTAATAATAAAAAAAAATAAGTGGTAATAATAATTTAAAAGAAATAAGTGGTAATAATAAAAAAAATAAGTGGTAATAATAAAAAAAATAAGTGGTAATAGTAATTTAAAAAAAATAAGTGGTAATAATAAAAAAAATAAGTTGTAATAATAATAAAAAAAATAAGTGCTAATAATAATTTAAAAAAATAAGTGGTAATAATAAAAAAAATAAGTGGTAATAATAAAAAAAAATAAGTGGTAATAATAAAAAAAATAAGTGGTAATAATGATTTAAAAGAAATAAGTGGTAATAATACGAAGCCCGTTCCACAGCAGACATCCTCACCGTGATCTCTGAACGTATATACCAATCACTGGACAAAGCGGGGGAAGGCAGAGCGGTAGCTCTAGATATATCTAAGGCTTTTGACAGGGTATGGCATGAGGGTCTCCTCAGTAAAATCAGATCATACGGTATCACTGGTAGAATACTTAACATAATTAAATCCTTCTTAGATAAGAGAAAAATCCAGGTAGTCCTCGACGGTCGCACATCTAAACAATATGATATAAATGCGGGAGTGCCCCAGGGTTCTATCCTTGGACCTCTATTGTTCCTGATATTCATAAATGACCTCCCCGACAACATTGCCTCTGAGATGGGTATATATGCTGATGACACTACACTCTATGGCAGACACGACAGGAAGACGAATGAACACATTTCTAAAGAAATGGCAGAAACACTAGAGGAAGACCTCCAATCTGTAGTGGAATGGGGACAAAAGTGGTTGGTCGCGTTCAATGCTGCCAAGACTAAACTAGTTTCATTCAATAATTACAAAAAACCCTCTCTACCACCAATAGCAATGGCCAACGACTCTTTATCTGAGAGTCCATCTTTCAAACTCCTTGGCCTAACGTTCACAGGAAACATGAGTTGGAACAATTACATTGAAGGCATTGCCAGGGCCGCTGCAAGAAAGGTAGGCTCTCTCTACCGTGCTAGAAAACTACTAACACCCGAAAGTATTCTGTACCTCTATAAGGCCACCATTCGCCCATGTATGGAGTATTGCTGCCACATCTGGGCTGGTGCATCTGCTACTAGTCTCTCGCTCCTTGACAAGGTTCAAAAGAGAGTCGCAAATCTGATAGGCCCTGAACTGGCATCTAAGCTTCAGCCTCTGTCCCATCGACGAAATGTTGCATCCCTCTGCCTGTTCTACAAGTATTTTAGTGGTGAATGCTCTGATGAACTGCAATCACTTGTGCCCCCACGACGCGAGCACCCTCGACAAACCCGACAGGCTACTAGATCCCACCCCACACTGTAGAGGTCCCTAGATGTAAAAGATCTTTTTACTCCAATAGTTTCTTCCCCAGAACCGCAAGACTCTGGAATTCCATTCCAGGTCCCTGCTTCCCCAACAGTACTGACGTGCAGAAGTTCAAGTGTAACGTGAACCGACACCTTGCTGCCCAAATCCCTACATAGTACCCCAGTAGTTGTTGCCCCTGATAGTAGCCCCCTACACCAAAGTGGCAATTTGCCTTGTTTGGGGTGAAAATGTAATAAAAAAAAAAAAAAAAAAAAATAATAATAAAAAAAATAAGTGGTAATAATAAAAAAAAAATAAGTGGTAATAATAATTTAAAAGAAATAAGGGGTAATAATAAAAAAAATAAGTGGTAATAATAATTTAAAAGAAATAAGTGGAAATAATAAAAAAAATAAGTGGTAATAATAAAAAAAAATACGTGGTAATAATAAAAAAAAATAAGTGGTAATAATAAAAAAAAATAAGTGGTAATAATAAAAAAAATAAGTTGTAATAATAAAAAAAATAAGTGGTAATAATAATTTAAAAGAAATAAGTGGTAATAATAAAAAAATAAGTAGTAATAATAATTTAAAAGAAATAAGTGGTAATAATAAAAAAAATAAGTGGTAATAATAATTTAAAAAAAATAAGAGGTAATAATAAAAAAATAAGTGGTAATAATAAAAAAAAATATAAGTGGTAATAATAATTTAAAAGGAATAAGTGGTAATAATAAAAAAAATAAGTGGTAATAATAATTTAAAAGAAATAAGTGGTAATAATAAAACAATAAGTGGTAATAATAATTTTAAGAAAATAAGTGGTAATAATAAAAAAATAAGTGGTAATAATAAAAAAAATAAGTGCTAATAATAATTTTAAAAAAATAAGTGGTAATAATAAAAAAAAATAAGTGGTAATAATAAAAAAAAATTAAGTGGTAATAATAAAAAAAAATAAGTGGTAATAATAAAAAAAATAAGTGGTAATAATAAAAAAAATAAGTGGTAATAATAATTTAAAAGAAATAAGTGGTAATAATAAAAAAAATAAGTGGTAATAATAATTTAAAAGAAATAAGTGGTAATAATAAAAAAATAAGTGGTAATAATAAAAAAAATAAGTGGTAATAATAATTTAAAAGAAATAAGTGGTAATAATAAAAACAAATAAGTGGTAATAATAAAAAAAATAAGTAGTAATAATAATTTTAAAAAAATAAGTGGTAATAATAAAAAAAAATAAGTGGTAATAATAAAAAAATAAGTGGTAATAATACTTAAAAAAAAATAAGTGGTAATAATAAAAAAAATAAGTGGTAATAATAATTTAAAAGAAATAAGTGGTAATAATAAAAAAATAAGTGGTAATAATAATAAAAAATAAGTGGTAATAATAATTTAAAAAAAATAAGTGGTAATAATAATAAAAAATAAGTGGTAATAATAATTTAAAAGAAATAAGTGGTAATAATAAAAAAAATAAGTGGTAATAATAATTTAAAAGAAATAAGTGGTAATAATAAAAAGAAAATAAGTGGTAATAATAAAAAAAATAAGTGGTAATAATAAAAAAAAATAAGTGGTAATAATAATAAAAAAAAAAATAAGTGGTAATAATAAAAAAAAGTGGTAATAATAAAAAAAATAAGTGGTAATAATAATTTTAAAAAAATAAGTGGTAATAATAAAAAAATAAGTGGTAATAATAATTTAAAAGAAATAAGTGGTAATAATAAAAAAAAGTGGTAATAATAAAAAAAATAAGTGGTAATAATAATTTAAAAGAAATAAGTGGTAATAATAAAAAAAAATAAGTGGTAATAATAATTTAAAAGAAATAAGTGGTAATAATAAAAAAAATAAGTGGTAATAATAAAAAAAATAAGTGGTAATAATAAAAAAAAATAAGTGGTAATAATAAAAAAAAAGTGGTAATAATAAAAAAAATAAGTGGTAATAATAAAAAAAAGTGGTAATAATAAAAAAATAAGTGGTAATAATAATTTTAAAAAATAAGTGGTAATAATAGAAAAAATAAGTGGTAATAATAATTTAAAAGAAATAAGTGGTAATAATAAAAAAAATAAGTGGTAATAATAATTTAAAAAAAATAAGTGGTAATAATAAAAAAATAAGTGCTAATAATAAAAAAAAATAAGTGCTAATAATAATTTTAAAAAAATAAGTGGTAATAATAAAAAAATAAGTGGTAATAATAAAATAAATAAGTGGTAATAATAAAAAAATAAGTGGTAATAATAAAAAAAAAAGTGGTAATGATAAAAAAATAAGTGGTAATAATAAAAAAAAATAAGTGGTAATAATAATTTAAAAGAAATAAATGGTAATAATAAAAAAATAAGTGGTAATAATAATTTAAAAGAAATAAGTGGTAATAATAAAAAAATAAGTGGTAATAATAAAAAAAAATAAGTGCTAATAATAATTAAAAAAAAATAAGTGGTAATAATAAAAAAAATAAGTGGTAATAATAAAAACAAATAAGTGGTAATAATAATTTAAAAGAAATAAGTGGTAATAATAAAAAAATAAGTGGTAATAATAATTTAAAAGAAATAAGTGGTAATAATAAAAAAAAATAAGTGGTAATAATAATTTAAAAGAAATAAGTGGTAATAATAAAAAAAAATAAGTGATAATAATAAAAAAAAATAAGTGATAATAATTTAAAAAAAATAAGTGGTAATAATAAAAAAAATAAGTGGTAATAATAAAAAAATAAATGGTAATAATAATTTAAAAGAAATAAGTGGTAATAATAAAAAAAATAAGTGGTAATAATAATTTAAAAGAAATAAGTGGTAATAATAAAAAAATAAGTGGTAATAATAATTTAAAAGAAATAAGTGGTAATAATAAAAAAAATAAGTGGTAATAATAAAAAAAATAAGTGGTAATAATAAAAAAAATAAGTTCTAATAATAATAAAAACATAGGTGCTAATAATAATAATAATAATAATAATAATAATAATAATAATAATAATAATAATAATAAGTAAGTGCTAATAATTATTAAAAACATAAATAGATAAACATTAGCGATAGTGTTGGAAGTTATTTTATTAGTTCAAAACAATTTATTTTACTTTAATTACTAATTGGCCCTAAAAATAATTTAATACAAAATATATAATAAAATCTGGGGCCGTAGAGCCAATAATTCCAATTAAATAAATGTTATTTCATTAAAAAATATGCAACCTAATTGGTAACTTTAATAGGGCACCAAAATTCTGCAAAGTATCATCAGAAATAACAAAATAGAAAATGGCAAATGTACTTTTCCTTTTTGTAAGAAGATTAATTTGCGTATTTTCACACGGGATTGCAAGCGTAATTAGTGATTCAACAACAAAAAGAAACAGGACTTTCAGAAAATCAGAAATACGTATGTGTAGATTCAACATTCCTCCGCCCACATTTAACGCGATTAATTGTTGGCCATACAATTTGCATATTGATACGGGATTAAAAAAAAAAGTGTGTTTTTTCTTTGTTTTTCATTTTATGAAGTTATGAAAATTACAAGAATTTATTTCGGTAACAAAATAGAAAATTTTAAAACTTTTTTTTTTTTTTCAATTGAATAAATTTAGGGTCATGTAAAAAATCACGCCGCCACTAATGGACAAATGAGTTTTGCAAAAACGAAAAAATAGAGCACCACCTCTCATGCGCCGTGTGCGCATGCGCTTTTAATTGACTCTTGTAAATCTTGTGTAGATCTGCATCGGATTAGGATTTGTGATAGGGTTCGAATTGGATTAAATTAAGGGTTAATTTAGCGCTATATAAAGCATAAACACGTTGACACACTGGTTCTCGTTAGATCATGAAAGTTAATTAATGCTGAGTTTGGTCAACACCACTGGATGAGCATTTGGGAATACCAGTTGTTGTTTGTAGGAGGACGTCTACACCTTGCAAGAACTGCAAAAAAACTAACTTTGTCATCTCCCCTGATCGAGATATACATGCGACAGCTTGGGAATTTAATTTCCCCATGAAACTTCCTTCTTTGAACAAAGCCAGCGAGTGCTGTTTCTTCTTCTTTTGTTTGGTTGTACAAAATGCTGAATAAAGGCCACTGTGGAGCGCATCTGTGTGAGTTTATTTGGAGGCAGGGTTGTAAAGAAAACGATATTTTTATGCGAATACTCAATTACATGGAATGAATTTCATCCGCTTGAAGAAGTAATAAAGTAATAAGCCGTTTTTTTTTTGTTATTATTATTTTACTGAAACGGGCGTTTTGTCTATTTATTTCCTTTCTTCTATTGATAGGTGGATATTGATAGGTGGCGGGGCTCTGCTCATAGATATTCTCAAATTTAAATCATTTTAACTTAACATTATATAATCTTTCTTTGATTTCATTCGTACCAGTACTATTTTCACACATTTCTTTCTCTACGGCACATTATGTTTTTGGTGATTTTGAAACTGGCGGTGATCGATTTCTTTGCCAGTTTAGTGTTTCGGTATTGGGAAAGGTCTTGAGGCAGACGCGAAAGCCAAGTCACTGCTCTTTAAAAAACTCCTCAACCTTCAACTCGTCAGGATATTTTGTAAACAAGCAAATGTTTAACGATTTCTGTCATGATCACAACTTTGGCATATTATTCATTGTTTTGTAGGTCTCAATGTTTTTGGAGCAGTTTATTTAATACTAATTTTTAAGAACAGGTTATTTACTATTAATTTTTTTAGACGGATTATTTAATATTAATTTTTTTAGAAAAGGTTATTTAATACTAAATTTTTGAGAAAAGGTAATTTACTACTAAATCTTTAAGAACAGGTTATTTGATATCAATTTTTTAGAACGTGTTATTTAATAGTAATTTTTTTAGAAAAGGTTATTTAATATTAAATTTTTTAGAACAGGTTATTTAATATTACATTTTTTATAAACAGGTTATTTAATATTTAATTTTTTAGAACAGTTAATTTAATACTAAATTTTTTGAACAGTTTATTTAATACTAAATTGTTTAGAACAGGTTATTTAATATTAATTTTTTAGAACAGGTTATTTAATATTAATTTTTTAGAACAGGTTATTTAATATTAATGTTTTATAACAGATTATTTAATACTAAATTTTTTAGAACAAGTTATTTAATATTAAATTTTTTTAGAACAGGCTATTTAATATAAAAATTTTTAGAAAAGGTTATTTAATATTAATTTTTTTAGAACAGGTTATTTAATATTATTTTTAGAACAGGTTATTTAATATTAATTTTTTTAGAACAGGTTATTTAATATTATTTTTTTTAGAACAGGTTATTTAATATTATTTTTTTTAGAACAGGTTATTCAATGCTAAACTTTTTAGAACAGGTTATTTAATATTAAATTTTTTATAACAGGTTATTCAATACTAAATTTTTAAGACCAGGTTATTTAATATTAATTCTTAAGAATAGGTTATTTAATACTAAATTTTTAAGAACATGTTATTTAATATTAATTCTTAAGAACATGTTATTTCATACTAAATTTTTAAGAACAGATTATTTAATATTAAATTTTTTAGAACAGGTTATTTAATATTAAATTTTTTATAACAGGTTATTTAATATTAAATTTTTTAGAACAAGTTATTTAATATTAAATATTTTAGAACAGGTTGTTTAATATTAAATTTTTTAGAAAAGATTATTTAATATTAATTTTTTAGGAAAGGTTATTTAATACTAAACTTTTAGAACAGGTTATTTAATACTAAATTTTAAAGGACAGGTTATTTAATATTAAATTTTTTAGAACAGGTTATTTAATATTAATTTTTAGAACAGGTTATTTAATATTATTTTTTAGAACAGGTTATTTAATACTAAATTGTTTAGAACAAGTTATTTAATATTATTTTTTAGAACAGGTTATTTAATACTAAATTTTTTATAACAGGTTATTTAATACTAAATTTTTTAGAACAAGTTATTTAATATTAAATATTTTAGAACAGGTTGTTTAATATTAAATTTTTTAGAAAAGATTATTTAATATTAAATTTTTAGGAAAGGTTATTTAATACTAAACTTTTAGAACAGGTTATTTAATACTAAATTTTAAAGGACAGGTTGTTTAATATTAAATTTTTTAGAACAGGTTATTTAATATTAAATTTTTAAGGACAGGTTATTTAATATTAAATTTTTTAGAACAGGTTATTTAATATTAATTTTTAGAACAGGTTATTTAATATTATTTTTTAGAACAGGTTATTTAATACTAAATTTTTAAGAACAGGTTATTTAATACTAAACTTTTTAGAAAATGTTATTTAATATTAATTTTTTAGAACAGGTTATTTAATACTAATTGTTTAAGAACAGGTTATTTAATACTATGTTTTTGTAAGAACAGGTTATTTCCTACTAAATTTTAACGCTGTTTTCCTTCTATCTACAACTTTGGTCTTTTCAAAACTAATATCAATAGACATTTCTTATCTTTGCAACAATCCGCTTTCGTTTTTGTTAGCTCCTTACATCAAGTATCTTCATGTCTTGTCCCGTGCGATTTCCATAAAAAAAAGTCAGAAAATTATCAAATTTTAATGAAATTCTCATTATTTATCCAATAAATTATATATTTTAAGGAATACAATTTTCAAAATGGCGGAAGTTTATATTTATACTAGACCAACGCTCATGTCAATGTCTTATAGATTGGCCAAAAATGCTAAAAAAGAATCATTAATAAAATTCACAATTTCTGCACTTCAACTATATTCAGTAAAAATTAAGTTGCGTTTATGCCTGTGTGTCCATTTATTATTTTATCGCTATTCAATTATATGTTCTACCACTTTGATGATCGTCTCATCAGTAAGATGTGTGATGCTAAATGAATTTCACGCTCGCCAAACCTTAACCTTCCACATTTTTATATGTGTGCTCATC
The DNA here is from genome assembly GCF_053919585.1 of Euprymna scolopes. Lineage (NCBI taxonomy): Eukaryota > Metazoa > Mollusca > Cephalopoda > Sepiida > Sepiolidae > Euprymna > Euprymna scolopes. Next base: position 62,512,017 of record NC_136517.1, on the reverse strand, counting down.
TCAAAAATAATATCTATCAAAACAACCACCAGACAATTCCTGGATTGAAAAGGACCATCACAATCAATGCCCGGGGGGCGGAGGGCGGGACAATTTTGCATATTATTTATCGTCATTAATGTATATCTCAATTTTTTTATAACAGGTTATCTAATATCTTGTATTCGTTCAATATTTCTCTTAAAATCCCTAAGGTTTATGCCTTTACGTCTTTTATCTTACTCAACAAGTATAGGAAGAACCCGCGTCTACCGAAAGTGCTTCGCATGAAACAGTTAATAAAATTCAAAATCCTTTCTTCAATCCAACCATATTTGGTACAAATAAATTTCAGTCCGTAGCTTACTTGCCTACCAAGTTTTAGTCATGAATATCTAACAGATTTTATTTCAAATATCTGCACCTCGGAAGTTTTGAGAAGTTTTATTATCACACAAGCCGAAAGGCCCGACATATAAAATCAACAGTAGGTTCTTTGATATGACACGAGCACGTTCGAAATGAATGTTTCTCTTTAGAGCACAATTGAACCATGGTGCTTGACGTTTGCATTCTTAACTTAAATTCAACCAATTATATATAAAATAATTTTTATAAAATCAACAGTAGATTCTTTACAGTGCAATGTAGACTACAATTATTGTGGACTAAGTCACTGCGGGAAGGCACGTGAAACTTTCTCTCGGTTCACCCCGATGAGTCCCCGACTAGAGCAGGCAATCAATCGATTTGCACACCTGCAAAATTGTTAATAACTCTGACACGCTCTTCTTTTGTCGTTAAATGAATAACTCTTTAGCTTGATAACTTAAGATTGTTTCATGACCGACCTGCATATATTATTTTTGTTATTGAAGGCATCAAGATTTTCTCTTAAATCTAACTTGCATTATAAGCATTGATTTCTCTTTTTTGTGAACTTTCTATGGCATTTTTGAAACTATTCTACCTTAATCTTCTGTGTAATGACTAGGGCTATGACAAGAGAATATTCTTATCATTGTTTTGACTCTCGAGTATATATCCGACACAGTTAGACACAGTTAATAACTCGAGAACCACATCACCTTATCTAAAATCATATAAGATATTAAGTGATATATACTCGAGAGTCAAAATAGTGAAAAGAATATTCTCTTGTCATAGCCCTAGTAATGACTATTCTTCATAAACTCGAAATATTAAAGCAATTGCTCAGTGTGTTTTTTTTTTAATTTCACGAACGTTTTTATATGTGGTATTCCTGAGCGATCATCCTATTTTTGTTAATTATTAAAAATTCAAGAATATTCAAATTTAATATAATTTTAATCATTTATTCAATAAAGATTTAACGAAATATATATGTTTTCAGAATAAATAAAACCTTTCAAAAATAGTGACGAAATTAAAATTTTAACCAGATAAACGCGCATGCGTAGAAACAGTAATTTTGTCCATCATTTTGATCTGTTCTTTTTTGTTATTGTTAAAAAGCCACTCTATATGCATTTCTCGTACAGCATTTTAATTAATGATTCAAAAATGAAATTAACAATCTCTTCATGGTGTTTTGTACTTCCCCATCTTCACCCTCACCTCGCGCCAAATCTAACACAAATACGTCTTCTGCTGGAACTATCAAATATATTTGCACCTGATGAACTCATACAGTAAAAATCTTGCAAAACCATCTGTTGTAAGTTCATCAAATGAAGACGCCCATACGAGGAAAGTTTAGAAATCAGTTGAACAACTTCAAGTTTATGTCCTTGAAATCCGCAGGGAACTCAAGTAGATTCCAATGATTTTTATGCCATATGCCAGTCCTGAAAAAAAAAAAAAAAAAAAAAAAAAAACGAACACCATTAAAGGACGACATTGCTTTTCAACTAGATTTATTATATAGTAGATGCATTTACCCGGCATTATCCGGGAGTCTTTTTACTTTCAGTTTTGTTACGTTTATTGAACGACACACAATTTTACTTTTTTGCCTTAATTTCTTTTGAGATAACATTTTCTGAATACAAAAGAAAGTTTACGGTTACAACATCAAAAATCCGTTTTACATTAAAATCAATATCTTATAAAATGTTGAGATTAAACCCTATACTATAATATGTTGGACCATTTCTCGCACTAACAGTTAAATTAAAACGTCAAGTCCAACATCATACAATAGAAGAACCGTACTTGCTTAACACACTTATCATGGGTATGCGCGGAGTCGTAAAGTTAATTAATTTGCGTATTGCTTTGCAAAAGGACAACTTATTAATTTACTATACAATTTCTAATTCTGATAAAGGTGGGTGCATCTGCTGAGGGTACTACACTCTCTTCTCGATATGTGGGAAAAGCGAACGCATGCATATCCAAGGCAATCGTTGGATCCTTATAATATGACCTCCAGCCTGTAGTTGAATGGATTAAATATAAGTACATCCAAAGATGGAGTACTGCTGCCACATCTGGGCAGGAGCTGCTAAAAACAGCCTATCCTGCATTGACAGAGTACAAAATAGACTCCGTGGCTTAGTGGGGGATGCCCTTTTCTCTTCTCTGCAACCTCTTTCCCACAGAAGAGACGTAGCGAGCCTGTCTTTGTTCTATCGTTATTTCCATGGCAAGTGCTCGTCTGAGCTCCATTCTCTGGTCCCCCCCTCTCCAATCTTTTTCAAAAAACACCCGACTAGCTGAAACTACCGTCAATAATTTTCCCCATTCCTTATCTGTGCCTAAATCAAAACGTAGATTCCATGAACAAAGCTTCTTTCTTAGAACTACACGGCTGTGGAACTCTGTTCCGCTTGCCTGTTTCCCTCCCAACTTCAACCTGGATGTCTTCAAGTCCAACACAAACAAATTTCTGATGAACAGCCCCTCTAAGTAATGACACCTTATCAATTCTCCGCTACACTATCCCATTGAGTACTGTACACACAATAACCCTTATCCCCGAGTGGCCATTGGGCCTTGATAAGTGGTGAACTCCATGTAAAAAAAAAATGTTGGTAATATTTAATGTTACTACTCACAGACTACACAGACTACTCAATCTAATTTTCGCAAGCACATGAATTGGAACAAAAACATAGAAGACATTGCTACAAGTAAGGTGGGCTCCCTTTATCGAGCTAGAAAACAACACATGAAATAAACTTATACTGAGTATTGTTGCCACAGTACGAATAAATAACGTAATCTTTTTTTCAAATGACAGATTTTAAACGAGCATGTGCACTATTTTTGTTCCTGTGTTACCTGAAGCGAATGAATATTGCAGTATATATTTGTAGATAATTTTGATTTGATTTTTAATAATGATTCACCACTTATCAAAGCCAAAAGCAACTCGAGTGGTTTTTGGCTTTGTGAAATGACTCATCATATTAATTTGTTTAAGTGGTAAGTAATGAGATAAGTGGTGACTGTAACATTCATTCGCTTGAACGAGAAACAAAATTTGTTCAAAGCCAAAAAATTGTTATTCAAGTGCAACAGTCAGCTGCCGACTATTTTAGTTTTGTTTTATTTGTTTATTCATGTTAAAATATTCATGTTAAAATATTCATGTTAAAATATTTATGTTAAAATATTTATGTTAAAATAGTTGCCAAACCTTGAGAGAAATAGATAGAGTTGTGAAAGTCGAAGAGAAAGGTACATTAACAAAAAGTAACGTGACTTTGGATATGGAATGAGCGGGAGAGAGTGGGAGAGTTTAAAAGAGAGTTGTTACCCACACTTTTTAATTGTTATATTGTGTGTAGGTATTAGTGATAGATAGATAGATAGATAGAGAGAGAGAGGGGGGAGAGAGAGGGAGAGAGAGAGGGGAGAGAGAGGAAGAGAGAGGGAGTTAGACGAAGAGATATATTAAAAAATAATGTGACTGAGAATACAGAGAGAGTAGGCATACGAGAGAAGGAGAATTTAAAAGAGAGATGTTGCACGCACTGTTTTAACTGTTATATTTTAGTATCGATGGCCTTGAGCAACACCAGATAACTCTACTATTATTAATTGAAACTTATAAGTGACAATTTCTACGAGGGGTGTGCAATAAGTAATGCCTCTGACCCACTTCCAGTTGTCTGATCTAGCTGAAATTTTGCATGTGCAATGATTTGTATCTCTACGGGTTATCTGGCAAATTACAGCTCTGAACTAATTTTGGTTTCTGTTTTACAGGTGTCTGAACTGAGTCAGGTGGGAAATGGAGCCTGTTGAATGTCGAGCAGTGATCCGGTTTTTGTATTTGAAAGGACGCACACCACGGGAGACTTTTGATGAAATGAAAGAAACTTATGGTGATAATGCCCCATCATATGACCTTGTAAAACACTAGCATCGTGAATTCAAACATGGCCGGAAGTCTGTGGAAACAGCTCTCAGACCTGGTCGCTCCCCTTCTGCCATTGATGAGGCATCTGTCCGTCAAGTTGAGGCTGCCATTTTGGAAGATCGGTGCATAACTATTCGCCAAATAGCCCAAGATGTCAAGATTAGTACAGGGTGTGTGGAAACTATCATTCATGACCATTTGCATATGCATAAGGTGTCTGCCAGATGGATTCCCAGTTTGCTCACACCATTCCAGAAGCGAGAACGCGTCGAGTGCTCGAGGATGAATTTGGAGATGTGCCAAGAAGATGAGTCAAAGTTTTTCAAAAGACTGATTACACAGGATGAAACCTGGGTCCATCACTATGACCCAGAGACAAAAGCCCAGTCAATGCAGTGGAAGTACTTGGACTCACCACCTCCAAAGAGGCAAGTGTGCAGCCCTCCGCTGGCAAGGTCATGCTCACACTCTTCTGGGATCAGGATGGAGTAGTGATGACAGATTTCCTGGCAAAGGGTACCACAATTACAGGAGCCTATTATGCTTCACTTTTGAGGAAATTAAGGGAAGCTCTAAAAATGAAGAGGTGGAGTAAGATCAGCAAAGGTACCCTCCTCCTGCAGGACAACGCTCCGGTCCACAACTCGCATGTCACCAGATCAGAAGCACTGGCGTGTGGTTATGAAATCCTTCCCTATCCTCCCTACTCTCCTGACCTTGCACCCTCTGATTTTCACCTCTTCCCAGCCATGAAGTTGTTTTTGAAAGGAAAGCGTTTCAAGACGATGTAGTCATGATTTCTGAAGTCACGTCGTGGTTGGCGGACCAACCTGGGGTGTTCTACAAAAACGATCTCCAGAGCTGCATCAAACGATGGGAGAAATGCATAACTCTGGGTGGTTCCTATGTAGAGAAAGACTAATAACTGTGCCAAGTTTCGTTGCTCTACTGCTATGGGAAGTGGGTCAGGGGCATCACTTATTGCACGCCCCTTGTAGAAGTTATATAACTTGTTTATGGTGTCAGAAATGTCAATCTCACACAAAAATTCTCAATAATGTTATATTATCGAGATTGTTTTGTCATTAATGATTTTATGTGCATGCTTGATATACTGCAACTTTCACAAAGAAACACGAAAAAAAGAAATATTATTCGTAGTTGTGATAGAAGGCGAATACTAACTGTGAATTTAGGACAAGGGTGAACTAGGGATTGAAGCTCAATCGAGCACCTTCCACGGAAATAAACGATAGAAAGTGAGCAGATACTATTTTCAAGGTGTCCAGCACACTACCAAGTTGAACGGAGAAAGGTGTCGATTGCAGCAATGATTACTGTAAAAAAATCCCAGAGCAAAAAATGAAGTTAATTGTTGTTCTTTTTAATTGCTTCTATTATTATGCAACCCTAAAGAGAAAATGAATAGCAACAACATATGTACAACTGAAACTGTCACTACTACTGAGAGAAACCTCCAACGTGTCTACGAGAGAGACAATTATTTCTCTTGACAAAGAATACAATGGACAATGTGCAGATATTAAAGAAATCCTCCCCGCTATTCTAAAGGGTCACAAAGAGGGTTTCAGCGTCTCAAGTGAAGGTTGTGCGATGGAACCAACATGAAACGCACATAACACGCCGAGTATCCAATTTCACCATCGCCACCTCCCACTTACGTGCTAATGTCGTTTTAAAAGGTATGAACCCATTTCATCATTCCCTCTTCGCAGCAAAGTGAAACAACATTGCACAGACCCTTCATTAACAGTTTGATAAACTCGGTACATCCAACACCGTCAATATAGCCGCCACAGAAACGTAGCTTCACTTCTACATCTCCCCCAATTCCAACTGGTTTTAATTAATAGTATAATATATCTATAGAGTTAAAATGTATATTACTTTAATTGTAATTATAAAGTAATTTAATGCAAAAAAACAGGAATATGCGTGCTCAAACAATATCGTTAACTAGAAGTTAAGAAAGAGATTCATTATTTAAAATACTTGTTGAACGCGATAAAAACGCAGAGGTATTAAGGGTAATACCAAGTGCTACACCGCTCGCTCGACAACATCGCCGACTCCAACGATATTTCCATGGTCTTCTTCTCCGTTATCTCTTCTTGCCGTTTTATCATCTCTCACATTGTCGGCCACCAGGGGAGGAGGTGCATGGATTCACAAGTATAAGAAAAGTAAAATAAAAGCACAAAAAAACACAAACTCCGACACCTTCTGCAAATATTAGTTGCACTTTGAGTGGATGTGTGTGTGCTTCAATCTGTTCCATAATTGTCCGAAATCCACAGCAAGTACTCGCCTTCTATCACAACTGCAAAGAACTTTGCTTTCTTCGCGTTTCTAGCCTATACACAAAGGTCCACATCTATTTTCTGCCGCGGCTTCTTTCTCGTCCGTTGATGTCAGCTCATTTTAATCTACTCTGAGCCACAACTTGTGTTCGACGGTGTCCAACTCACAACTACTCAACACAAAACTGTCGTCAACTGTCAGCAAATTGTTCCCAACCGTTCTAAAGTGTCGCAAAACTGATTGACACTCATATACATACCCGTAACTAACTCTAAACATACTGACCTCCACTATTGTATCTTTTGGTTTTCGTTATTACCACACTTTGATTAAAAATCCTATTTTTGATTTCTTTTGTGTTCCTTTGTGAACAACGTCTTATATCTTTGTTCTGCTAATAAGCTGGTTTCTTTTCTTTTCTTTTTTTCTTTTTTGTTATATGTTTTCCTCTATTTTTTTGAATTCCTAACACTTTTAGGGGAAGACGATGATTTTAGGAATAGTTTTGAACATACATAATACAGCATTGTCTATTAAAAAACTGAATTTAAAAAAAAGGAAACATACATGAATAAATAAATCTATTCCATAGGGTAATCTCCCCCCCCACACACACACAAATGGCGCCAATTCGTTAATAAAATTCACAATCCTTTTTAAAGTCGAACCATATAAGACACAAATAAACTTGAATTTATGCCTGTCTTGTCCACCAATGTTCAATTATGAATATCAACAGTCTTTGTTTTATCACCGTTTAATGATAAGTGCTACATATTAGAGACCCTACCTGAATGGTGATTAAGTTAGCTAGCGTGAATTTTGACAAGGGTCAAAACTGAGTGCATGATAACTCAGATCCGCAAAAAAAAAAAATCGTTCCCAACGATAAGTGATGTAAAGTTAAAGCAGATAGCAGCGGGTCAAACGGTAGATACGACAGAGATGATTTTTTTTTACGTAGGAATCACTCTTATCAAGGCTCAAAGATTACTCGAGGATAAGATTAAGAGTATACAGTAGTCAATTGGACAATATAGTAATCGTTAGTAATGAAATTCGGTAAATGTGTTAACTTAAGTGGAACGGCTCATCAAGAATTTGTTTACGTTGGACTTGAAGATAATCAGATTGTAGTCTGCTGGAAAGCAGGAAAATGGAAGATAGTTCTACAGGCGTGCAGTTCTAAGAAAGAAGCTTTGTTCATGGAATCTACGTTCAGGTTTAGGCACAGATAAAGAGTGGGGGGAATTATTGATAGTGTTTTCAACTAGACGAGTGTTTCTTGTGGAAGTTTGGCGAGCGGGGACCATAGATTGAAGCTCAGTCGAGCGCTTGCCATGAAAATAACGATAAAGCAGAGACAAACTCGCAACATCTCTTCTGTGAGATAGAGGTTGCAGGGAAGAGAAAAGGACATCTCCTACGAGGCTACGAAGTCTATTTTGAACTCTATCAAGGCAGGACAAGCCCTTTCTAGCAGCTCCTGCCCAGATGTGGCAACAGCACTCCATCCTTTGACGTACCTGGCTCTTATATATAGAGAGAACTGCATCAGTAGTGAGATATCTACTGGATCGATAGAAGAATCCCACCATTTTTCCGGTAGCCTTGGCAACAGATTTGATGTACGTGCTCCATTTCAGATCAGGCGTGATGGTCAAGCCCGGATGATGAATGATTTTAGGTTTTCCGAGCCCATAGAAACCTAAAATGTTCAAATCAGTCTTTCCGTGGAAGCCGTGCGAATGGGGCATCACTTATAATGTAGAATGTTTTGTGATCTAAGGTGAATGTTACTTCGACTCCTCTGTCCATGTGCGTCACTCATTTCCGTGCGTTAAGAAGTAAATAATTAGTTGAGATAACATTAGTCTCTCTCTCCTGAGTCAATTCTTTTCAAACAAAACGGTGAACAAAACTCAACGAACGTCTCCTTTCATGAAAAAAGAAGCTTAGTTTTATAGCATAACATTTATGTTTGGAATGGAAATATAACATAAGCACACGTGTATATGACCTACAAAAATGCCAATAACGGAATAAATCTCGCTTAGCACTACCTTTATTTAGGCCAAGATAGCTCTTTTTACAAATAGTCCAGGGATTGCTTCGGTATGCATTAGATGTAACACCACAGATAAAAAAAACATCTGCCGGGTTAAAGTCCAGTGAGTGTGAAACCTACTAAGAATCACACCTTCTGCAGATGAGATGATCACGAAAGTGTCCCCGTGTATCATTGAACAGCGATGAAACAAAACATGTTTGGCATTCATGATTGAAACTATGTCGACAAGTCAGACATAAACTACATTTTTTTTTTTGCACCAATATGGTTGGATGGCAGAAAGGATTGGAGATTCTATTGACGATTCCATTTCGGCGGAGGGGGGGGGAGGTTTATGCGGCATTAATCCTTGTTCGGGTTTAGCCAACTACTTCTGAAAAATTGTTTCTAGTGAATTAAATTTATAAGCTGTCCCAAATCACACGAATATTCTGGTTAGGAGAGATGACGTTATTTTTATGCTGGGAGATGTCGTTGTCATCTCATATATAATGGCTAGTATTCCCAAATGGTCACTCATCTGAGATAGCGCAGACTTTCAACGAAACTTAACTTTAGTGATCTAACGATAAATGATGTATCAACGTGATTATGCCGTGATTATGAAAGAGTTGCCTTGTAACTGAGTACGATAAAAAGTAGAAGTATAAAAGCATACATCTTCAGGATTCTGGAACATTCTTGAGCTACACAGTGCTGGCATTTTCGATTGTATTAAACGTGCTGAATAAAAACAAAATGAATATTAATAAATATGTTATATAAATTAATATTATTACTCTGTATGTGTGTGCTCGACTAAAATTCAGAAACTACACAAAATACTCGTACAAAGCATAGATCATCAAATGCAGTGTGACGTAAAATCATATAAGGGCCATAATGCAGAAAAAGCCAAACGATCCCACTTTTAGGCGACACCCTGTCCTCCATCTACGAATTAAAGCGATAGTGGGAACAATCCAAACAGAGAACCCGGCATTTCTCTCATTCCCTCTCTCTCTCTCTCTCTCTCTCTCTCTCTCTCTCTCTCTCTCTCTCTCTCTCTCTCTCTCTCTCTCTCTCTCTCTCGCGCGCGCGCGCGCTCCCCATCCCAAAAGTAAAAAGAAGGAAAAGATTATAATGAAAGTGGGTAATTCAAGGAAAAGGGAATGAAATAGTATTGGCGGGAAAAGAAAACTACATGCGATAAAAAAAACTGTTTTCGGATTTTCCTGCATTGAGGAATGCAAAGGTATGTACTTTCGGAGACATGCTTTGTTTCATATATATATATATATATATATATATATATATATATATATATATATATATATATATATATATATATGTGTGTGTGTGTGTGTGTGTGTGTGTGTGTGTGTGTGTGTGTGTGTGAAAGTATTACGAAATCGACATGATGTAATTGGATGCATCATAATGACCAAACAATAATCAACTCAGAACTTACGTCAAGCAACTAATGGGAGTTGTGAAAACAAAACTCTAATTCCGCCCAACCACAAAGGATTATTCGCTGAAGAAAAAAAATCTGAGAACAACATTCAAAAGAGATGAATAAAACAAAATAACCGAAAAGGAAAATAAAAGTTTAATAGAGTGGAGAATAAAGAAGAAAAAAAAAAAAAAGATTGAGCAGCGTATGGATTATATCATTATCTCCCGATTCCTTGGAAACTTCGTGGCTGGACATTTTTTTTTTGTTTTTGTTTGATATTTTATTTTCAAGTTGCTGATTACGTCACCAGCTAAGTATCTCATGTTTTCCCCCCGAAGTTTAGCTTTCTTCCATCCCCGTTGGACAGTCAATCAAACTCTGCAATGACATGCATGCTTAAATGTCTTTTTGTTGTGGTTTGTTTTTACTCAATCAATCACTTATAATATCATAATTGTTTTTGTGCTTTTTGTATTCCCCCCCCATCTCTCTCTCTCTCTCTCTCTCTCTCTCTCTCTCTCTCTCTCTCTCTCTCTCTCTCTCTGTCCACTGAATGTTTTATAGAAATTCTGGGAGATTGAACCCTTTACTGTAATAAATGTATCCTTATGTATAAATTCGTAATTGTTCATGCATTCTGTCATTTTTATCATCCTTGTGCCTCACTTTGATACCTTGCGAAGATACCCGATCTTGAACCGGACAATGTGTCATAAAAGCCCGTAACTCTCACGGTCGACATTTTCTTTTATTATTTGTGTGTTGCGAGCAACGTGGGTTAGAACTTTAAATCAGTAGAGTTGTACATTCTGCACAGTGGACCACGACAGAACACTGGTTTCTCCCGGCCCGTAACTGCAATATGGCCCCGAACTGGTTATGGTAGAAATAATACTGCAATGCAATACTGCAATGTTGGTATTTGTTTGAAGTAGCTGAGTGGTCTTCTTTATAGTAATCGAGCAATACAATCTAGTAATATAATCGCGTAATACAATTGAGTAATACAAGCGAGTTCGTCGATTTAATGAACGGATGTTTGTTGTTTGGTAATATCATTAAGTGTTAGGCTTTCTGTCGACGTCTCTCCCTAGACTTCCCAGTTTGTATTTATAGCTTATACGATTCATTCATATTCGTGTGAAAAGAAACCCGGATATATTCATATTTATTGCATCAAATAATCATTATCTTTTACTTTATATCAAGACGAAAGCAAACTGAAAATCAAGTCTTTCTACCAATGTGACTTCTTCGAAGTCATTGTTATATCAGTTCTTGTGTATGGCAGCGACACCTGGATCTTCACAAAACGATTACAAAAGAAAATTGACGGTGTTTTTACTAGAATGCGAAGAGATACTCTAAACATCACTTGCAACAGCGGTCCATAGGGGAGCAAATCTATGGATAAGTTCCTCAGATCTTAGCCTTGTTTCAGAAGAGAGAAGAACCAGGTTTATTAGATATTGGTGGAAGGGCCAAGGATGAAATTATCAGATTCATAATGCACCTATGAAGACCTGCCGATTGTGATGGATGATAGAGTGAGCTGGCGGGAGAGTGTCAGTAGGATCTGTGACACTATCACGATTATATGGTCACAGGGAACCAGTGCACGTCAAAATAAAAATTACTTTTTTCATTCTACTAGTTGTTGTTTCAAAAACAACACTGAAACTAAATCACCAAACAATCAGTCACCTTTCTTATTCTTTCTTTTTTTTTCTTTCTATCATATTGAACTAGTTGTTAATGCGCACGCGCGTGTGTGTGCGTGTGTGTGTGTGAGAGAGAGACGGGAAAACGATGTTGAGGAAAAGTAAAGTAGCGAGAGAGAGAGAGAGAGTAAGAGAAGAAACAGAGAGAGAGTTGGGCAGTTTTGGAAGAGTAACGAGAAGTAAATAAAAAGATAGTGAGTGGAGTAGAGAGAGATAGAGGAGGATGGCGAAAAGTAAAGAAAGAAATGGGCAGTTGAAAGTAGAGAGCGGGAGAGAGAAAATGATAGGAGGTGAGGAAAAGTATAGAGAGAAAGG